>NC_081158.1:14660313-14835555 GCF_012432095.1 Onychostoma macrolepis | reverse complement strand
GGTGATACGCGAAACGTGCCGTCGACATCCCTCTGTACTCTGATTGGTCAAATGTCACGAATGTTAAGAAAATGTTAAGAATCGCGCTTTTTGATTGGCTGGAAATGTTATAGCGCTTCGACGCGATTGGCCCAAATGTCATAGCGCTTCGACGCGATTGGCTGTGCAGTTCGACATTGCTCGACATTTCTGAAATATTGTCGGACTATCCTGCGGCAGCTGCAGTCTCCCCTGGAGGCGTGGGTTCGAATCCCACTTCTGACAGACCTGTCCTTTGGCTGCGGGCTACAGTCTTCAGCCCTCTCGCACGTTGCCCCAGCAGGGCAGTAAGTTTGGCAAGTCTTTTCGTGAACATTAAGGTTGTTCACATTAAGCATGATATTAAACTTACAAGGACACCGCCACATGTTGCATGAATGTGAGAGGGATGAATCCCACTTCTGACAGACCTGTCCTTTGGCTGCGGGCTACAGTCTTCAGCCCTCTCGCACGTTGCCCCAGCAGGGCAGTAAGTTTGGCAAGTCTTTTCGTGAACATTAAGGTTGTTCACATTAAGCATGATATTAAACTTACAAGGACACCGCCACATGTTGCATGAATGTGAGAGGGATGCTATCACTGCATTCGTTCAGCGTTAGCCCAGCATGAACACTGAATTTCGATTACATTGTATATCAAAGGGTGGCATAGGACTGAATGCAATGTCGCTGGACGGGGTTCAGGGAATTCACCTGGAACCTCACAGTTTCTCACAAAATGTCATGTCTTCAGCCCTCCAGAGAAGCTTTGCACATGGAAGGGTACAGAGAAAACCGTTCTTACGTCTAAGCGCTCTCAGGTATCAAAAAGAACCACTCTGCCCCGTGTGAGGCTCGAACTCACGACCTTCAGATTATGAGACTGACGCGCTGCCTAACTGCGCCAACGAGGCCGGTGGGTTGACAGGGCAGAACAGCGAATCACTAGCTTTCAGGTCTTTGCCTTTAGGTGTAGTTCCAACGGGTCAGCTCCAGCTTAGAGCAGATGTCAGGATGGCCGAGTGGTCTAAGGTGCTGCGTTCAGGTCGCAGTCTCCCCTGGAGGTGTGGGTTCGAATCCCACTTCTGACAGACCTGTCCTTTGGCTGCGGGCTACAGTCTTCAGCCCTCTCGCACGTTGCCCCAGCAGTTGTTGTGACTGCACCAGACAGCCAGCTGCTCACCAGACCAGACAGCCAGCTGCTCAACCTCTTGTCTGTAAGCAGACTCGTCACTGTTGTGGATGAGGCCGATGACTGTGGTGTCGTCTGCAAACTTCAGGAGTTTGACAGAGGGGTCTTTAGAGGTGTAGTGGGGAGAGAACGCAGCCCTGAGGAGCTCCAGTGCTGATGGTGCGGGTAAGCAAACTGTAGGGGGTCCAGCAAGGGTCCAGTAATGTCCTTCAGGTGGGCCAACACCAGTCTCTCAAATGACTTCATGACCACAGACGTTAAGGCAACAGGTCTGTAGTCATTAAGTCCTGTGATTTTTGGTTTCTTGGGTACAGGGATGATGGTGGAACCTTTGAAGCAGGAGGGGACTTCACACAGCTCCAGTGATCTGTTGAAGATCAATGTGAAGATGGATGATAGCTGGACAGCACAGGCTTTGAGGCAGGCTGGAGAGACACCGTCTGGGCCTTTGGCTTTCCTTATCTTCTGCTTTCTGAAGACTTTGCATACATCATCTTCACAGATCTTGAGTACAGGCTGAGAAACAGTAGGGGAGGGAGGGTGAGGTGTGAATGGCTGTGCTGTGAGACGGTCGGAGCGGGTGTGGGGTGTCAGACCAGTCTTTTCAAACCTGCAGTAAAACTCGTTCAGGTCTTCAGCCAGTTGTTGATTGGCCTCAGTGCTGGGGGATGGGCTCTTGTAGCTGGTGATGGCTTTCAGGCCTTTCCACACTGATGTAGAGTCATTGCTTGAAAGCTGTTTTTAGCTTTCCAGAGTAGTTTAATTTTGCTACTCTTATTTCCCTATTCAGTGTGTATTTGGCCTGTTTGTACAAGGCTTTGTCCCCACTCCTGTAGGCGTCCTCTTTGGCCTGGCGAAGCTGTTTGAGTTTTGCACTGAACCAAGGTTTGTCATTGTTAAATGTTAAATAAGTCCTGGTGGGTACACACATGTCCTCACAGAAACTGATGTAGGACGTCACGGTGTCAGTGAGCTTGTCCAGATCAGTAGCTGCAGCCTCAAAAACACTCCAATCAGTAAGTTCGAAGCAGGC
This sequence comes from Onychostoma macrolepis, assembly GCF_012432095.1. Taxonomy (NCBI): domain Eukaryota; kingdom Metazoa; phylum Chordata; class Actinopteri; order Cypriniformes; family Cyprinidae; genus Onychostoma; species Onychostoma macrolepis. The sequence continues at coordinate 14,833,313 of NC_081158.1, read as the reverse complement.
CTGTAAAACCTGCTCTGCTTCAGAAGTCCATCTCTTTACAGTTTTACTACAGGCTTAGCAGATTTGAGTTTCTGCCTGTAGGCTGGTAGGAGATGAACCAAACAGTGATCAGAGAGTCCCAGCGCTGCACGGGGAACAGAGTGATATGCATCCTTTAAGACAGTGTAGCAGTGGTCCAGTATATTTCTGTCTCTGGTGGGGCATGTGATGTGCTGTCTATATTTAGGCAGTTCACGGGTGAGATTAGCTTTATTAAAATCACCGAGAATGATGATGAAAGAGTCCGGATAACGCTGCTCTGTGTGTGTGATTTGATCGGCCAGCAGTTCTAGCGCCGCGCTCACGTGCGCGTCAGGAGGAATGTACACACTCACCAGAATAAACGAGGAAAACTCCCGCGGTGAATAAAAAGGCTTGCAGTTAATAAAGAGATCTTCCAAATTTGGCCAGCACATCTTCTTTAAAACTGTCACGTCTGTACACCAGCCTTCGTTGATATAAAAACATAATCCACCACCTCTCGTTTTCCCCGAGGACTCGGTGACGCGGTCTGCTCTGAACAGCTGGAAGCCCGTTAGATGAAGCGCGCTGTCTGGGATGGCTCCGTTCAGCCAGGTTTCCGTGAAGCAAAGCGCAGCGGAGTTTAAAAAGTCCTTGTTTGTGCGGGTGAGGAGTTGTAGTTCGTCTGATTTATTTGGCAGGGAGCGGAGATTCGCCAGATGAATGCTCGGCAGCGGAGTCCTAAACCCCCGCTGTCGGAGTTTCACGAGCGCGCCGGCGCGCTTCCCTCGCCTGGGTCGCCTGGAGCGCTTGTATAGGAACGCAGCTCCTCCGATTAAAATGTCCAGTAAAAGGTCTGAATGCTCAAATGTAGGCAGAAAGTTATTTGGTGTGCCGTTTCTGATGTCCAGGAGTTCGTTTCTGGTAAAGCTGATCGGGAAAAAGTTGCTTAAGACAGGACAAACAAACAAAAAAAGAACAAGTACCAAGCAGCGACAAACCATGGCTGCCATCTGCGGCGCCATCTTGACAGTCCGATGAGATGTTTGAGTGAAAATAAAGTTTGATGTTATTTCATTTCATTTCATTATTGCACTGAACTACGATCATGAATGATAGGCCTTATGCTCCTTAGAGTGCTACAATTTCTTTTAACTCAGTTCATCATTCATAGTAAGCTCATACTGTACATAAATAACACTGGATGAATTAATTGTTTTGAGGAAACTAAACAAATGGCTTCAACAAGAAAGATTGCGTGTTTAATCCTAACAGGTATTAAAAAGTAAAATACAAAAGCAGCCCACACAATTACATCACCATAAAAATATTCATATATAAAAAAAATACACTGCATGCAGTATTTGTTGTGTTTATCTATATTTAATGAACAACATGGCTGGGTGTTGGTAGACAGGGACACAAGGCAAGATTCTAAACCTCATGAGGCACTCTGATCAGTGGACTCTTCAGGTTAACTAGGCCAGCACAGATGGTTAAGATGTTGTTTCGGTGCCATGCTGATGGGAACGGTCTGGGATAAAATCTTAAAGACCTTCAGTCTCTGGATTGCTCTTTCCACGTGTATGCGGACATTGGCTACTCGCCTGGTGCGTGTCGTCTCCTCATTGGTCAACTGATTGAGCCTGTAGGTGAATGCAGGGATGTTCAAACTGACCCTTCTCTCATCAAGCAAGTCTCGAATGGTGAACCCACGGTCCGCCATGACCTCATCACCAGCCATCAGATAGTCTAGGAACCCACTGTCCATGGTGATAAACTTATCGCTGCTTCTGCCAGCATAGGCATCAGATATAAACAGGGTAGTTCCTCTGAAACGACAAGGGCGTGGTGGCACGAATGGTCTCTCTTGGAAGCCAGGGGATCAGGACTTTGAACTGTTCACCCATCACGTCAATCCAGTGACTAATCACAATGCTTGCCATGGATGTAGACACACTGAAGCGGTGAGCAATATCTCCTAATATTAGGTTTAGTTTTATCTTCATCAAGGACATCAGGATTTGGTCAACAACAGGAAGGGTAATTGATGGCTTACTGAAAGGCAACAACACCCTCACCAGGGTGAAAAATTGAACCATACGCACTCCTGTATACAGCCGGGACCTAGCATCATCAATGACCGTGGTTCTAGTTACAGTAGGACCCATTTCTGCCTCGCACTGTGTGGCCTTGTCTACTTTAAAGGGCATAGTCCAGGTTAGAGACTCCTGTGTGTCGATGTATAGAAAAATAATGTAGGAACTAGATTTTCTTTCAAATATACTTTAAAATACACTATTAAGGCTTCTAGAGTCGGTTTTGTGAGAGAATTTGACTTCCGCATCTGAAAACCGCCAAAACCGGAAGTGACGTAACGAGAGGGAGAGCGGTCCATGTTAACCACAGGAAAACAGTGGATCGCAATGACAGTTCGGACGCTGAGGAAATTTTAAATGTTTATTTACACTTGTGTGACGGACCACAGATAAAATTATGAGCCTGTTTTGCAGCCAAGAGAGCAGGGACAGGTCAGGATTAGACAGAACAACGGTCAGAGGAGACAGATTGAGTTGATGTGTGATTAGAACAGCAGGTGTCTTGGTGAGACCAGTGTTAGCTAACGATATGTAATCAGACAATAGCAAAACTAGTATTGGTCATCTATGAGTATTGATACTTACCAGCAACATAAACTAATAAGCGTTGATCAGGCGTGTCACGCTCGTTAATATCCGACACTAACGTTAAGTGATATAGCGGTGTCTCATCACTGCAGGAGAGAGATAAACACATTTTTGTTTCATTAAGTGTTTGTGTGGTAAATGCAAGGCCATGGTCTCAGCTGAAGAAAGTCAGTGCTGCAGGGAGTTAGATACATACTGGGCTTTAGTGGAGAATGTGACCCCCACACTTGATGTGTAGTGTCTAACTCTGCACCCAGGCTTTGAGGCTTGCTGTCTGAACCCATATGTGCTACAGATAACCTATATGCACTTCAGACAGGAGCATGGACCTCTCCAGGCCAGCAGACATTAGTGTGTTTAGGGCAGAGATCATTTATTACTCTGAGCTAAATACTTGTATGTATACATGCATAGTATATTAAAGATTTGAAAACCATTTTAAAACTATCTGAATAATTGTGTCTTCTTCAATTACAAGTTGCCTATATTTAAGTAGGTCACAACTACCTGTAAGTCACACTTTTTGATGCCATTGGTATAAGACAGTCAATATTGACAGCATACAGACAAGTTGTCCACTGGGCCTGTGGTGCTCTGAGCAGCCCTTACCTGCATGTGTTGAGTCAGACATTAGAATATAGTTTAAAGAGGAAGGAGGACTTTATAAAGGTTTTGAATGGCCCCATTTTGTTGACCATCAATAAAAAATAATCACAATCACAAATTGTCTTATTGTATAAAAACTTGTTTATGAAGTTTACATTAGATATACAGTGGGTATGGAAACTATTCAGACCCCGTTAAATTTTTCACTCTTTGTTATATTGCAGCCATTTGCTAAAATCATTTGTTCATTTTTTTTTCCCTCATTAATGTACATACAGCACCCCATATTGACAGAAAAACACAGAATTGTTGACATTTTTGCAGATTTATTAAAAAAGAAAAACTGAAATATCACATGGTCCTAAGTATTCAGACCCTTTGCTCAGTATTTAGTAGAAGCACCCTTTTGATCTAATACAGCCATGAGTCTTTTTGGGAAAGATGCAACAAGTTTTTCACACCTGGATTTGGGGATCCTCTGCCATTCCTCCTTGCAGATCCTCTCCAGTTCTGTCAGGTTGGATGGTAAACGTTGGTGGACAGCCATTTTTAGGTCTCTCCAGAGATGCTCAATTGGGTTTAAGTCAGGGCTCTGGCTGGGCCATTCAAGAACAGTCACGGAGTTGTTGTGAAGCCACTCCTTCGTTATTTTAGCTGTGTGCTTAGGGTCATTGTCTTGTTGGAAGGTAAACCTTCGGCCCAGTCTGAGGTCCTGAGCACTCTGGAGAAGGTTTTCGTCCAGGATATCCCTGTACTTGGCCGCATTCATCTTTCCCACGATTGCAACCAGTCGTCCTGTCCCTGCAGCTAAAAAACACCCCCACAGCATGATGCTGCCACCACCATGCTTCACTGTTGGGACTATTGGACAGGTGATGAGAAGTGCCTGGTTTTCTCCACACATTCCTCTTAGAATTAAGGCCAAAAAGTTCTATCTTGGTCTCATCAGACCAGAGAATCTTATTCAGGTGTTTTTTAGCAAACTCCATGCGGGCTTTCATGTGTCTTGTACTGAGGAGAGGCTTCCATCGGGCCACTCTGCCATAAAGCCCGACTGGTGGAGGGCTGCAGTGATGGTTGACTTTCTACAACTTTCTCCCATCTCCCGACTGCATCTCTGGAGCTCAGCCACAGTGATCTTTGGGTTCTTCTTTACCTCTCTCACCAAGGCTCTTCTCCCCCGATAGCTCAGTTTGGCCGGACGGCCAGCTCTAGGAAGGGTTCTGGTCGTCCCAAACGTCTTCCATTTTAAGGATTATGGAGGCCGCTGTGCTCTTAGGAACCTTAAGTGCAGCAGAAATTTTTTTGTAACCTTGGCCAGATCTGTGCCTTGCCACAATTCTGTCTCTGAGCTCTTCAGGCAGTTCCTTTGACCTCATGATTCTCATTTGCTCTGACATGCACTGTGAGCTGTAAGGTCTTATATAGACAGGTGTGTGGCTTTCCTAATCAAGTCCAATCAGTATAATCAAACACAGCTGGACTCAAATGAAGGTGTAGAACCATCTCAAGGATGATCAGGAGAAATGGACAGCACCTGAGTTAAATATATGAGTGTCACAGCAAAGGGTCTGAATACTTAGGACCATGTGATATTTCAGTTTTTCTTTTTTAATAAATCTGCAAAAATGTCAACAATTCTGTGTTTTTCTGTCAATATGGGGTGCTGTGTGTACATTAATGAGGGAAAAAAATGAACTTAAATGATTTTAGCAAATGGCTGCAATATAACAAAGAGTGAAAAATTTAAGGGGTCTGAATACTTTCCGTACCCACTGTATATCAAGCAGATCTGCATTTATGGTTAATTCAATTCAGTTTTATTTATACAGCACTAAATCATAACAAATGTTATTTCATAGCACTGTTAATACCCAACTAAAAACACAACATTGCAACTGTTAATTAACATACATACATACATACATATACATATATATACATATATATATATGTGTGTGCACCAAACATATACTACCGAAAGAAAAATATACCATCGAACCCATTTAAAAACATTTAACAATCTTTCAGTCTGGGTATCACACTAATGTGTTGTTGAAGTGTGTTAAATCGTGAATGCTGTGCTAGATACACAATCCAACAGCCTCATCTTGTTGATTCTCTAGAGCAGTGGTTTTCAAACCCTGGGTCGTGACCCTCGGGTGGGTCGCGAGACTTAAAAAAAATGGGTCGCCAGGATGATTTAAGGAAAACGTATGTAGCCAAGTTCAAGACTCAGGAAAGAAGCAACTAAATAGCATAAACAACAAAAGCAGTAACCGGCAGCCGCCTCAGGTCAGAATCAAATTTGTATTTGTGTTTGCGCTCTGTTTTTGCAGCGTTGTACATTGTAGCAAATCAGGGACATATCTGTTGATTTCTATAACGCAATGGCCAATCAGGAGCTTTAGTGAGTCAGAATCCACTCACCGCTCAGAACGCGAGTGTTCTTGTTCAGTCCAGAGATCTGGAAGCTCGCGACGCGAATCCTCTGATTATAATGAACAAAGTGTAGGTGATGTAAATAAGAGATTAATTGTGCCGTGTTGACAGATTCACTCATTAGAGATCGCGATAAACTGAAATGAGTGACAGCACTTTGCGCACTTTCTTTGCTGTATATAGCCTCAATTCAGAATTTGAATAAAAGTTTAATTTTTCATGCTGCTAAGAGGACCAATGTGGCTTACTAAGTTGCAACAAACTTTCGGAAGTGACATCCGCATATTCTCTCAAAATCGCAATGACATTGTGATAATCATAACTATGGACTGGACAAAATATGATATGTCAGAATAGATGTGTATGAAGGCAAAGCACCCTCACTAATTTCAGAAGCACCGACAATGATTTGATTTTGGAACAGAGCATCCTTCCGAGATCGTTCTGTAGTGCAGTTGTCTTTCCTTCCTTCCATCCATCCTTCTTTCTTATATATATATATATATGGGTCGTGTCAATTTAAAAAGAAAAAAAATAGGGTCGCTCTGAAAAAAGTTTGAAAACCACTGCTCTAGAGGGATCTGGAAAGAGGAGCAGGTGTAGTGGAAGACAGACAGTGCTGCGTTGTCGTGGAGCCTGTGGTGACCTGTTATATAATACTCTCAGAGACTCCATGAGGCCTGATGCATATGCTGGGAGAAGCAAGCAAACATTTAGATCACATTCACTGCTGACCATGCTTCTCCACTAGGCCTCCATCACATCTGCATCTCCATCAGGAGCGGAAGCTGCAGTCCAGTAGAGGTGTTCATAACAGCTGGCCTCCACTGCTTCAGATCTTCACACTCCCGTCTTCCAAAGCCTTATGAACACACATGACAAAAAATTACCAATTAGCTGTGCAAACAATGTTACTAAGCTGTCACTAGACTTGATGGTTATAATATTAGCAAACTGAGGTTAACTTACCAGCTATGTCTTCTCATATGGTAACGTTTTTACACGGTTTTTAAAAATATAACGATATTGCTAACGCTTACAAGCTAGCTGTGGTGCTTTACAACAACTTATATACATCTCGTTGCGTCTCATTATTTAAATAATTATGTTCACTGATTTGGTAGTTAGCAAATGTTAAAAATCAAGTCTTACGGTGAACAGTTGATTTTCGTGGAGCAGCATCTCTGACGGATCCGTGAGCATCATGTCTCCGCCGGCGGCCGAACAACAGGCGGACCGGGACCCGATGAAGAAACCGCACCAGCTCGGAGTCTCACTCGCTTCTTGCTTCAATATCCCATGCTGAACTGCATCATATCGCTGGGATGATAATCTTCCGGTATACAGTGATCGCTAAATTACACACCACCGCGTTGTTTGAAGCAGATGCATTAAGTCTCTTCAGCTGCACAAACGCACCGAGGCTCGGAAGATACCGTCCTATTTCTTGTCAGGAAACCTTGTGGACTCGATGTCCTGACAGGCTGGAGTTTGTGCAACCTCCACAAACACAATAATTCACCATGACGATGATAAACCGAAATAAATAAGTACCTAAAATATACTGACTCGCGCCCGCTCCACTGAACACCAGCAGCGCGTGGCACACGACTCCCTCTCGTGACGTAATATGACGCGATGTTGAAAAAAAAGCGCTTTTTCAGAACGGTCAAGGACTGCGTCACTTTTTCTTCTAAATTTGTGCCTTCATGCCTTTTCAAACATTTTCAAACCCTGCAATAACGGTTCATATGATATTTTCATACAAGGTTATATATTCATTTAAAAAAATTTAACCTGCAATATGCACTTTAACAGACTGTGTTGTTGAACAGTACATGTAGTCAATATGTGATGGATCCTCCCATTGGGTCTGGGCATCTCGAAATTTTGGTGTAGCAGGCTCGGCCTCACAGGCAGGCTGACAGGTTTCAGGAGCATCTAAAAAGGGTAAGAGAAAACATGGATGGAGCAAAATTAATGCAGGCGTAAAGTCCTCTCACTAGAAACATCACAATGGCAAAATTTGTACTACAACATTGCACTCACACGCACACACAATCATCATCTTGCATTGTATTTATGATGTAGACTAAGGCACACGCAGGCACACACATACACACGTTTTGATTTTTTTTTGGACATATCAAGCTTTATATAGATATTTTTTCTCATATATGTGAGGCTAGTATAGCCTACGCTGTGTTTCTGCTTTTTTTTTTTTTTTGACGCGCTCCAGTTCACGGAGATCATGAAAGCGCGCCCTGATTGTTTTATTTTACGAAATCAAAACGTTTTCTTGTTATTGTGAGTTTACACAAATAAAAGTATTGCGAATGATGCATTATTGTTTTCTGTATGGCCAGAAATGGAGTATTTTAAGTTGTTTTCACTGTTGATAGGAATAATCGCGTCGGCGCCTCCATGTCATGCAGTGCGCGCTCCACACTCCGCACACACACTTCGAGTACACGAATACACACACTTAGTTATGCGCCTAATAATAGCGAACAATTATCTAGGTTAACGTTAGAGTGAGCGGCCATGCCAGACGAATAATCCTCTTCATGTTTAACAAATCAAATCATGCATTTTCTACCGCGAGTCAGCGCTGCGCCAGTTTGAGAAAGGCGGGTGTACAGGACCCTTTTAATGAACGTTTGGTGTCGGTCTATCAGGCATAGAGATATCTGAGCATCTGTGCCAAGCGCAAACCATACAGAAGTAATCAATAAATTATCGGGGAGGGTCATGCCTTTTTTCACAATCATTTTGGAGGGTCATAGAAAAATGTATTGCAGGGCGAGGTGAGAGTCATGACTATATTGACTATAGATCTCAAAACTCCTCCGGTGGCACCTTAAATAAATAACGAACAGTCCCTTAGTGTATGACAACTTCATAATTAACAGTAGTGTAAGCTTCATAGCTAAAGTTGCTGAACTTACCCTCAGATTCAAGTCTGCATTTCTTTATCTGGGGGAAGGCAGTAGTCCGCTGGGTGAGTTGACGCCTCTTTGGCTGGGGAGGGCGATTGTATCCCAGCCACAACTCTGGGAAAGGATTATCCTTGGTTGGTTTTTGGTCAACAAAGTGATAGGAACAAACAAAAACGTTGCGGGGTGGTTTCTTTAGATTCAATGCCTTCAGCCAGGTCTTTGATTCCGAGTCGGTATCAGGCTTGCGAAAAAACGTAAACAATGGAGCGCATGGACATTGCCTCTTCGTAGCTGGTTTGTGGTCGTAGCACTCTCTATCTAACCACTCGTTCAGGTGCTTTCTCGAGTATTTGCAACCAACTACCGCACACGTCGTTCCCGAACCACTTTTCTTCATTTTGTAACGTTAATTGTTTACATCCTCTTTGTCACTGCGATATCAGTGCTTTGTCGGCACAACGGAGCTAGCTAGGGAAACTAAGCCCAGCCCGCCAGAACGGAAGTGGATTGCATCGACGGGAGGAGCTTAGGATGTAGAGCGGAAACGGCTCAAAAACTTGTGTGTATATATATATTGTTACATTGTGAAACATTACTACAATTTAAAATTGTGAAATGTAATTTATTTCTATGGTGGCAAGAACACATTTTCAGAATCATTACTCCAGTCTTCAGTGTTACACGATCCTTCAGAAATCATTCTCTTGAACATAAACATTTATTACTATTAGCTGAAAATGTGAAAATGGCTGATGCTTAATAAAACTGCATTACAGAGGTGTTTTCAGAATTAACAGCATTTATTCGAAATAGAAATCCTTTGTAACATTATGTATTGAATAGAAATCTTTTGTAACATTAAATGTCTTTACTGAGATTTTTGACCAATTTAATGCCTCCTTGTCCAATAAAACTATCTATTTCTTAAAAAAAACAAAAAAACTTTTGAATGGTAGTTTGTATGAAATCTATTTATTCTATATAATATTGCTTTTTCCTTTATTAAAAGATGGTATTCTGGAATTAAAAAAATATTTTTAAAAGTTTAATCATTTAGATAGAATGGAACATGGAACGTGACTTCATAAAATACAATGTAGATTATGCTAGTACTTACAGAGACAGTGGTGCTTGGTACTGAGGCACTAGACACTGCTGCGCTGGGCTGGTCTTCAACCCGAGAAGGTCTCCTGGCCACACTAAGATTTGGCTTTGCTGCAGCAATGTGAGAGCCAGTAAATCTTGATTTGGTAAACTAAAAAGGGGCATTTCAGTGAGAAGACAGAATGTGTTATAATAGCATTTATTACTATTTATATTAATATTACTATTTTAAGTAAAAGCAGCCTTCACTTATTTCAGAACGGAAAAGTAGTCCATAAGCGGAATGATTTATTAGCAGTACTGACTTAGGTTACTCTTGAAATAGCTACAAAGTATTTGCATGATGGAATAATTATTAACATGTGTACAATTAATAATAGCCAGTGTGTATGTGGAATGTTACCTGAAATAGAGAATGATAAAGAGAAAATGTAGCTTTAACACATGAGAAGTATAGAGAGAGATGCCATGAGGGACATGAGTCTAGCTCAGTGACCTTCAACCCAGGCAGAGCTCAGTTAGAGAGGAAGAGGACAATCCAAGAGTAGAGCCCAGAGATGAAAGAGAGAAAGCACACAGGTTACATTCTTCTTTTATCCTTGACCATGTGACTTAAACCAAATCTGAGATATTCAAACCGACCAATCAGCAGACAGCAGCTGCCCCCACTGTACAAGAGGTGTGACAATTAGCAGGTCTCAGCCAGCCTCTCATAGTTTTCTTGCTTTTTTTTTTTTTTTTTCTTACTTTCTGTACTTCCTCGAATTTTAACTGAACTCATACTTCAATACTTAAAAAAAAAAAAATTAAAAAAAATTGTAATTCTTACCATTGACAACTGTGATGCAACTCTTGTTGCCACAGGTGCAGTAGGCTGGGGCTGGGGCTGGGGCTGGGGAGGGGGATGGTGCTGGGGCTCAGGCTGACTCTGCTCCATGACCTCCTTTGCTGTTCCAGCAGCAGCAGGTTGTTCCACCACCCTTTGTGCTGGTCCAGTAGAGGCAGTGAGCTGCTTAAGACAACCAAAAAAATACATATAACAATTCAGAAAGAAAACCATTTCAGTAAATAATACTAACAAAAAATACTTGCTGCATTAATGTTACCTTTGGAGTGTGAAAACCACAGATGCATTTCAGCACACCTCCAAGCAAGGTTGTCTGGCCACGAGACTGCATCGGACATTTCTCAATCTGTAAGCATTATAACAAATGTAATGCACAATACAAGTGAGTCCCTTAACAGAGCATTAAATTCATATATTAATTAATTAATAGATTAATTTCTATTAATTTAAATTCATTCACCATCCCTTCCCCCACCTTCTCAAATCTCTGAATCTCCCAGTACACAAAAATCTTTAATGTAGCTTTTCATTAACAGTATGAGATAAATCTCAAAATACCTGCAACATCATCTACATAAATGTCTATAAACAATTATGACACCTGGTTTACATTGGTGTAAGCCATAACATAACACAACCATCACATTACATTGTACTAATGAATGGGATCAGGTACATGTTTGTACCGAAGCCTAATGTGTTGTTCTGTTATGCAAATACATTACACAAAGATACTAATAATGTTCGATTATGCAAGTCAACAAACACTTAAGTCTTTTTTTTATTTCTCAATCATGGAAAGGTAACAAACACTCACTCACCCTTTGATAAATCTCATACTACTTCTCATACTACTTGAAACTGGCCTGTTTCAAATTCCAGTGCTGGCAAACTTTTTAAGACGTGAAATCCATTCAGCGTCCGACATTGCATTATGCGATTTTTTTTGTTTGCCAGACATTTTTTCTTGAGTTCGATGAAACAGTTTTGAAAGAATAATTAAAAACGACACGCTAATTTAAAAAAAAAAATTAAAACATGTAGAAGTATACAATTAGATTCATTTCAAATGCCAGCATGATATTAACCTTACAAGGACACAGTCACATGTTGCATGAATATGAGAGGGATGCTATCACTGCATTCTGTAGCATCTGCTTATGATCCTTGATGGTCGTTGGGACTTTATGTCTTATGCTGGGTACACAGTAAAATATTTTACAAATCTTATAAGATCTTCAAAATGTGAGAGACCATAAACATGAGGACAAAAAAATCCTAGATTTAACCGTTTTGCTCCTATAGTGTGTGGTGTGACAAAGACAGCACACCACACACCAACAGATTTTCAACCAGAGTCCTGACTGTGAACATGGGAAATCTCTCAAAATCTCTGGAGACTTAACCATTTTATTTTATTTTTTTAATTGCAATTTTAGAACATACAAGGGCAATAACATAAATTACATCAAATACAATAATAAACAAAAAACAATAATAAATAAATAAATTAAATTAAATAAAATAAAAAATGAAAATGTTTGTTATGCTTTCATCTTCTGTCAGCTCACTTTCTGATTGGATATTGTTTTGTTTCACGTGATAATCTGCAGATCATACGCGCGTTTGTCCTCGGGGTTCCCCCCACACATCAGGATATCTGATCGTAAATATTTAACATGTTGAATATTTACGATTCGCGATCGGGGCGCCTCCGACGTTCTTCCGAGCAAATTCAGTCACTCTTTGTCACGGTTCATGGATTCACTGACTCGCCTTTGCTATGTGTGTGCGTGTTGTGTGAATGGGCGCGGCTCATCAGCACGGCTCGTTATCGCTGATGAGCTGATCAGCGCCAGCTGTGTTGAATGAGAATGTCCTATATATTGTTTGTCACCTCGTCTTGTCTTTGTCAGATGGTTGTGGAGGTTCAGGTTCGGCTCACAGTTTCTCTCCCTCGCTCCAGTTCCTGTGTTCCTGTGCTGAGATTCGCCTGCTGGTTCCGAGGATCGTCTACGGTTCGTCCATTGCGTTCTGCCCACGGAGTCCTGCGTTGCCGAGCCTGTCATTTCTACTGTTGCCTCGTTTCTCATCTACACTACCTCTTCTATTGTGTTTAATAAACACCTGTTTTCACTTGCTATTGAATCCGTGACTTTTCCTTCGAGTCATGACAGAACCATCTGACCAAGCTATGGATTCAGCGAGTGCAGCCACCTTCGAGCAGATGTATGCCGGTAATCACGCCCGCATGGACCGTCAGGATGAACAGATCGGTGCCTCGGGTCGGGCGATACAGGCTCTGGTAACGCAGGTGTCCGAGCTCACCTCCCAACTACAACGCCTGAGAGGTCCCACTGCGCCAGCACCGCCCCGCCTGTTCCCCGGAGAATTTCAACATCAATCGGCCAGAGCGCGCATCCCCACCCGAGAGGTATTCGGAGAACCAAATATGTGCCGAACTTTTCTAACCAAGTGTTCGATTTACTTCTCTCCAGCCCGTGACGTTCTCCTCTGAGGAGAGTAAAGTGGCACTAGTGATGACGCTGTTATCTGGACGCCGCGGCTCTGTGGGGAACAGCGGTGTGGAAGAATCAACACGCATGCTGCTCCTCGTTCCAGGCACTCGAGCAAGAGATGAGCCGTGTGTTCGATCGCGCAGTCACCGGACGTGAGGCGGCGCCAACTGGCCGATCTCCGTCAGAACAACAACTCCGTTTCCGATTATTCCATCCAGTTCCGGACGTTGGCGCGAGTGCAAATGGAACGAAGAGGCGCAGTGGGACTTGTTCCTGCATGGGTTGGCTGATCGTGTTCAAAAAGAGATTTACACGCTGGATTTACCCAAGACTCTGGATGAACTGATTGAACTGGCACTACGAGTTGATGCACGATTAGAACAGAGAGAAAATCGATCGTTCCAGACTCCAATGGGGAATTTCGCTGAGTTTCCCAGTCTCAGGGGAGCGAACACGGTCAGCCCCTCGAACGATCCTGAACCCATGCAGGTAGGTCGAGCTCGGCTCTCCCGGGAGGAGAGAGAACATCGCCGTTCGAGAGGTCTATGTCTCTATTGTGGAGAGGCCGGCCATTTCATCTCCACCTGTCCTTTAAAAGGCCAAGCCCGGCGGTAGGACGGAGGCTACTGTCGGGCGGGATATCTTTGACCAGATCCTCGAACGCCACCCTCCTCCCAGTGAGACTCCAGTGGGCAGGCCACACCTTCAACGGCCAGGCGCTCGTGGATTCGGGAGCGGAGGGGAATCTTATGGACTTTTCCTTGGCACAGAAACTTCACGTCCCCATCACACCTCTGAAGCACAGTATCACCATCCACTCACTAAGTGGACAGGAACTTCCGGGCATCACTCACACCACTGGACCCATCACGCTTATCACTTCGGGTAACCACACTGAGAGAATCTCACTCTACCTCACTCAGTCACCGCACGCCCCTGTTGTCCTGGGTCATCCGTGGTTAGTGAGACACGGACCCAGGATAGAGTGGGGTCAGAACTCCGTGTCCAGTTGGAGTAATCAGTGTTATGCCTCATGTCTTTCGTCTGCTGTTCCGTCTGTTTCTTGTTCTGTGTTGCAGGAGGAGCCAGTGAATCTGTCTAACGTGCCACCAGAGTATCTCGATCTGAAGGAAGTGTTCAGTAAGTCTCGGGCTGCTTCTCTTCCTCCGCATCGTCCCTATGACTGTGCTATAGATCTACTGCCAGGTACGTCTCCGCCTAAGGGCAAATTATATTCGCTTTCTGTTCCAGAAAGGGAGGCTATGGAGAAATATATTTCTAATTCTCTAACAACTGGATTCATCCGCCCTTCCTCTTCTCCAGCGGGGGCGGGATTCTTTTTTGTGGGGAAGAAGGATGGCTCTCTGCGACCTTGTATTGATTACCGGGGGTTGAAGAGCATCACGGTAAAGAATACTTATCCTTTGCCGTTGATGTCTTCAGCCTTCGAGAGGTTGCAGGGAGCATCAATCTTCACAAAATTGGATTTACGTAATGCATATCATTTGGTTCGCATCAGGAAGGGGGATGAATGGAAGACTGCGTTCAACACCCCCAGGGGGCACTTTGAATATTTGGTTATGCCGTTTGGGCTTTCCAACTCCCCAGCAGTCTTCCAGGCACTCGTCAATGACGTGTTGCGAGACATGGTAGACCAGTTCATATATGTTTACCTGGATGACATATTGATTTTTTCCTCGTCTCTCCAGGAGCACGTTCAACACGTCAGACGAGTGCTTCAGAGGTTGCTAGAGAATGGGCTTTTTGTCAAGGCAGAGAAATGCGCTTTTCATGCACAGTCTGTTCCTTTCCTAGGGTACATCATTTCGTCTGAGGGAGTGCGAATGGATCTTGAAAAAGTTAAGGCTGTGGTGGAGTGGCCAAGCCCAGATTCCCGTAAGGCCCTACAGAGGTTTCTGGGGTTCGCCAACTTCTACCGGCGTTTTATTCGCAACTTCAGCCAACTAGCCGCACCTCTGACTGCCTTGACCTCCCCCAGGATGACGTTCAGGTGGTCAGACACAGCTGAGGCTGTGTTTGCTAAACTGAAAGGCCGCTTCGTTTCAGCCCCCATCCTTATAGCCCCTGATCCGTCACGTCAGTTTGTGGTGGAGGTCGACGCGTCAGAGGTGGGGGTAGGAGCAGTGCTATCCCAGCGCTCTCCCACAGACGACAAGATGCATCCCTGCGCGTTTTTGTCCCGTCGTTTATCGCCTGCCGAACGTAACTACGACATTGGTAACAGAGAGTTGTTGGCAGTAAAGTTAGCATTGGAAGAATGGCGTCATTGGTTAGAGGGGTCAGGGGTACCTTTTATCGTCTGGACTGATCATAAGAACCTGGAATATATCAGAACCGCCAAAAGATTGAACTCCAGGCAGGCTCGGTGGGCACTTTTTTTCGGTCGTTTTGATTTTTCTCTCTCGTACCGCCCGGGTTCCAAAAACATCAAACCCGACTCTTTATCGCGTATTTTTGACCATTCCGATCGCCCGTCTACTCCCGAGTGCATTTTACCCGAGACCCTATTTGTCTCCACACTCACATGGGAGGTCGAGTCGAGGTCAGATCGGCCTTAGAAGGGTAACGCCTCCGCCCGATTGCCCACCGAATCGTTTGTTTGTGCCGGAGGGATTACGGTCCGACGTTATTCAGTGGGGTCATTGTTCCAACATAGCTTGCCATCCAGGAGTTACTCGCACTAGTTTTTTAATCAAGCAACGGTTTTGGTGGCCATTGATGGCTCGTGACATTCACAGTTTTGTTTTGGCTTGCTCTGTTTGTGCCACTGGTAAGACTTCCAATCGACCCCCAGATGGGTTACTTCAACCGCTGCCTGTCCCTTCGAGACCCTGGTCCCACATAGCGCTAGATTTTATCACCGCCCTCCCACCCTCTCAGGGCAATACGGTCGTTTTGACTGTGGTGGACCGATTCTCAAAGGCGGCTCATTTTATTCCCTTGCCCAAATTACCCTCAGCCAAGGAGACAGCGTTGACCGTTGTTGATCACGTCTTTCGCTTACATGGCCTCCCGATAGACGTGGTTTCTGACAGAGGACCCCAGTTTGTGTCCAAATTTTGGCGAGAGTTTTGTAAGTTACTGGGAGCGACTGTCAGTCTGTCCTCAGGGTTTCACCCCCAGAGCAATGGTCAAACCGAGAGAGCCAACCAAGATTTGGAAAGGGTGTTACGATGTTTGGTCTCCAAGAATCCTTCCTCCTGGAGTCAACAACTTTCAATGGTGGAGTACGCACACAATACGTTGCCAGTGTCGTCCACGGGCCTATCTCCGTTTGAATGTAGTGTAGGTTACCAGCCACCAATCTTCCCCAGTCTGGAATCCGAAGTCGCGGTCCCCTCCGCTCACGCCTTTGTTCAGAGGTGTCACCGCACATGGACTAGAGCCCGTGAGACTCTACTCCAGGTGGGGGCGCGCACCAAGGCTAAAGCCGATCGCCACCGGTCTAAGCCTCCCGTATACGTCGTTGGTCAAAGAGTGTGGCTTTCAACCAGGAACATTCCTCTCCGCTCCGTTTCTAATAAACTTGCTCCCAAATTCATTTGCCCGTTTACTGTCACCAAGATCATTAGTCCGGTGGCAGTCCGCCTCAACCTCCCTCCAGCGTACAGAAGGATTCATCCCGTCTTTCATGTGTCCAAAATAAAGCCCGTATTTCGTTCTCACCTTAATCCGTTCCTCCCCCGACTCGTAGATGGGGAACCTACCTATTCGGTCAATCGTATACTGGACTCTAGGCGGAGGGGACGCGGATTCCAGTATTTGGTGGACTGGGAAGGTTACGGTCCGGAGGAGAGAAGTTGGGATCCTGCTAGGGACATCCTGGACCACTCCCTTATCTATGATTACAATCGACAGGTAAGGGTGTCTGGGAACGCCAGGCGGCGTTCCTAGGAGGGGGGGTACTGTCACGGTTCATAGATTCACTGACTCGCCTTTGCTATGTGTGTGCGTGTTGTGTGAATGGGCGCGGCTCATCAGCACGGCTCGTTATCGCTGATGAGCTGATCAGCGCCAGCTGTGTTGAATGAGAATGTCCTATATATTGTTTGTGACCTTGTCTTGTCTTTGTCAGATGGTTGTGGAGGTTCAGGTTCGGCTCACAGTTTCTCTCCCTCGCTCCAGTTCCTGTGCTGAGATTCGCCTGCCGGTTCCGAGGATCGTCTACGGTTCGTCCATTGCGTTCTGCCCACGGAGTCCTGCGTTGCCGAGCCTGTCATTTCTACTGTTGCCTCGTTTCTCATCTACACTACCTCTTCTATTGTGTTTAATAAACACCTGTTTTCACTTGCTATTGAATCCGTGACTTTTTCCTTCGAGTCATGACACTCTTAACACACCTCACACCACAGGAAAATCTGATAAAATAATCTTTAGATCCACCAAGATAATCGGGACATTACCTAGGATTGTCGAAAGGGGAGAAATCAGCCCGATTATCTTGTGGTGTGTACCCAGCATTAAGAGACCCTTTTAGCCTTTTGACATTTGCATATAATTCACAGACCTGGCCCCACATTCTAACTTTATATGGGTGCTAAATTGCCAATGGTTGTCCCCCCCACTGTCAAAAAGATGCTAAACAGATCGATTCTCTGTTCTCTCCATCTGACTTCAAACACATTCCAAAGAGAACTAAATGAACCTCGGTACCAGGCACCAACGGCCTGGCTGACCAGTGGACTGCCTCCAGGATTACAATACATATAACACACACACATAGAGACATTTTCTTTATTTAGACCATAATAATCAGTTACAAATGTATCTAGTATATGCATGTGTTGTTTGTATGTTTCCTTATTATATTAGCCTAGTTACCACTCGTTATTCGTATTAGTAAGCTCTAAACACTGATATTCAGGTGAATGTGAATGAATGTATCTCTGGTTTAATATCTTTTAGATGTATCTTTCTTGGTATCAAAATTATCTGCTCTTTATTCCTCAAACAATGATGTACACTATGTGATTGTGAAATGCATCATACAATTTTATACTGTACTGTGGGAAAAACTACACAGATTCTCCAGACCAGTCATAAAACATGCAAATGAGGTGTCAAGTGGGACAAAGAAACACTTTCCCGCTGAAACTATGTGCCTTGTTATTGGTCAAACTAACCAAAATGGGTGTTATCGGGATCATCGCAATTTCTTCCTGCCATTACCAAAGACTGGGACTTTAAAGCCTTAAATCTATTCTTTGAACCAGATAAAACTTCTCCCACACCCAAAAGGTGAAGTCTTCTCTCTACTTTCGGTGCCCTGGAGACACACTTATCACCTTGGAAATCTCGCGGCTCCCCTTCCGGGGGGAGTCCGAGCTTCTGGCAGTTTTAAGTTCAGTAACTTTGTCAATTCACTTTGGACCAATCAACCCATGGCTGGAATGTCGAAGCTTTCACTCATAAAGGAATTCATCAAGAATCTACGCATTATACATACACCAGGACACTTTACTCAGCACCAACAAAACCCATGCAAGTAACCGCTTGTTAACTATTTAGATAAATTTTCTTCTAAAATGAGCATTTTTATCAGCCGCCTATGTTTAGGTTCAGTTATTTCACTTTAATGGCAATGAAAAGAATCTGTTCATTGCCATCAAAGTGAAAATACTGAACCTACACATAGGAGCTTGATAAAAATGCTAATTTTAGAAGAAAATTTCAAATGAAATTTAGAGGCATTTAGAGGCTTTTGCATCTGAACTCTTCATATGTATTCATGCTTGGTTGTCTGTGTCTGCTGCTCACAAAACGAGGTCACTTTAACATTCCGATTTTGTTACATGCTCTGTGAGCAATGTATGAGTAAGGAAATAATTTTTTTGTGGCCAGAGAAATAATTTTCCTTAGAGTCAATAGACGATTAAAACTGTCCGTACTGCGTAATGTGTCATAATGTTAACTCATTATTAACTCATCATTAATTACTTATAACTTAACATGAATTCATGAGTTGTCAATGTATCATGTCATGACTTGTCTTGGAGGGGCACATCTTTAAAAAGTTATGAATTACACGTTTTATACATATTCAGCTCATCTAAATCAGATATTTGATGTTTTTTGGTGGTTTGTAAAAAAGTGGAAGAGCAGAGGTCATGTGGCTGCATTTGGATGGAGAAGGAACTGAACGGTAGGAGGAAAGTTGACATTTTGAAGGGGCAATAGTGGCCCAAAAGAAGAGCAAGAACACAAGACAAATGTCTGGTTTCAGTGCATTATTATGATATAAAGACAGTAAACCAATCCATAACATAACCATCAACTGTGCTAACACTGATTTTAATTTGGAAAATTGTATCTACTTAATGAATACATTATTGTCGGAGGGCAGCAGTGGAATCACTCAAAACAGGATGAGATGAAGTTGTTTTTAATTATGAATGCGTCATTGTGCGTTGGATGAGTTAGGTTAAACGTAAATATTGCAAGAAATCCACTGTCATTCACTGATGTTTGTGACATAGCTGCAGGTGGAAAATTTATAAACAATTTTGCAGTGTGCCATTTTCATGAATCTTTCTTCTAGAGCATGTTTGATTTAGTTTACCCCAAAGTGTTAATTAATACATTAACTAACATGCAGGAATTAACAAGATTTTAAAATCTATCCGATGTTTGATAGGGAGCCAGTGCAGTGTTGACAGAACTGGGCTAATATGGTCATATTTCCTGGTTCTAGTAAGGACTCTAGCTGCTGCATTTTGGACTAACTGTAGTTTGTTGATCAAGCGTGCAGAACAACCACCCAATAAAGCATTACAATAGTCTAACCTTGAGGTCATAAACGCATGAATTAACATTTCTGCATTTGACGTTGAGAGCATTGGTCGCAATTTAGATATGCTTTTGAGATGAAAAAATGCAGTTTTACAGATGCTAGAAACATGGCTTTCAAATGAAAGATTGCTATCAAACAGCACACCTAGGTGTCACGGTTCTTAGATCCTATGCTTCCTCCTTGTCTCGTGCTCGTTGTTATGTGTGTGTGTTAGAGTGTGTGGGCGTGCCGACTCGCCGGCGCTGATTACACTCCAGCTGATTCAATCACCATCACCAGCTGCAGCTCATCACACCACCTATAAATACTCACCATGTTCTCATCTCCTTTGTCAGATCGTTGTTTGTGAGTCCCAGTTGTGTTTGATCCCGTCTTCGTTTCCAGTCTTTGCCGTCTCCGTTCCTGTTCCTGTTCTTGGATGTCTATCTGGATTCATCACGTCACCTCTGCACTTCTCTTCACGGACTCATCTGACCATCAAAGTCCCTGCGCCACTACCCTGTATCTGTTTTTGGACTGTAATTATCATCATTTTCACCACACTAATAAACTGAGTTACTTGCAGATTGTTTCCGAGCATTTGTCATGACAGAACGATCTGACCACCTGATGGAAGCAGCGAGTAGCTCTGCCGGGTCGCTGGAGGACTTTGTGAACAGTAACAGACTTCGCATGGATTCCCAGGAGAGGAACCTCAGCGACACAGCACGCGCTGTTCAGGATCTAGTGGCGCAGGTGTCCGAGCTCACCCAACAGCTTCAACATCTACGAGTTTCCACTGCGCCCCCCACACCGCCGGTTCCCCCACCACCACCGGAGAACCCCTCCCAGTCGGAACCCCGCCTACCAGTCCCTGAGTCATACGCAGGTGAACCCAACTACTGTCGAGCATTTCTTACACGATGTTCCATGCATTTTTCTCTCCAACCCAGAACATTCAATACTGAGCGAGCCAAGGTCGCTTTCGTGTTGACGTTGCTGACTGGGAGAGCGGCACTCTGGGGAACAGCGGTGTGGGAGAATCAAGATCCTTGCTGTGCTTCGTTCCAGGATCTCTCCGCCGAAATGAGACGGGTTTTTGATCGGGCCGTGGCTGGTAGAGAGGCAGCTAGGATGTTGACCGATTTACGACAAGGAGAGAGATCCGTATCTGATTTTTCGATAGAGTTTCGGACCCTAGCGGCGGAGAGCCAATGGAACGAGGAGGCGCAGTGGGACATGTTCCTGCATGGGCTGGCTGACCGTGTCCAGAAAGAGATCTACGCCATGGACCTTCCCACCTCGCTCAACGACCTGATCGCCCTGGCACTCAGGGTGGATGCGCGTTTGTCGCGCATGGATCGCCGCACATAGCCCAGTCGTGCCACCGGAGGGACGGAGGGCCAGCGGTTTGGAGGCGGGGACACGATCAGCCCTGTCTACGATCACGAGCCTATGCAGGTGGGGCGAGCTCGGCTTTCCTGGGAGGAGAAGGAGAGGCGGAGGTCCCAGGGCCTCTGCATGTACTGTGGAGGAGCGGGTCATTTCGCCTATAACTGTCCGTTAAAAGGGCCCAGCCCGATAGTAAGTATGAGGCTACTATCGGGTGGGATCTCAGCCGAGAAGTCCTCATCTACATCTACTCTCCTTCCAGTAAGACTGAGATGGTCAACTCACTTTCACGACTGTCGAGCACTTCTGGATTCTGGGGCAGAGGGTAATTTCATGGATCGCACGTTCGCACTCAAACTCCAAGTTCCCCTCAGACCCCTCACACACAAGATCTCTGTACACGCCCTCAACGGCCAAGAACTTCCCACCATCTCATTCGTCACAGAGGACGTCACTCTCATCACATCAGGCAATCACACCGAAACCATTTCCTTTTACATACTGGACACCCCCCTTGCACCCATTGTCCTTGGGCACCCCTGGCTCACTCGTCACAACCCTAAAGTGGACTGGAAATCTAAGTGTCGGCATGGAGCAATTATTGTCATAAGTCTTGTCTAGTGTCTGCCTGTCCGTCTGTTTCTGTCCCTGTGTTTCAGGAGGAGGCAGTGGATTTATCTAACGTGCCCGCGGAGTACCTGGACCTGAAGGAGGTGTTCAGTAAGTCTCGGGCTGCTTCTCTTCCTCCGCATCGTCCCTATGACTGTGCGATAGAGTTACTGCCAGGTACATCTCCGCCTAAAGGCAAGTTATATTCACTCTCGGTTCCAGAGAGGGAGGCTATGGAGAAATATATTTCTGATTCTCTAGCAACCGGCTTCATCCGTCCTTCCTCTTCTCCAGCGGGGGCGGGGTTCTTTTTTTGTGGGGAAGAAGGACGGGTCTCTGCGACCTTGTATTGACTACCGGGGGTTGAACAACATCACGGTAAAGAATACTTATCCTTTGCCGTTGATGTCTTCAGCCTTCGAGAGGTTGCAGGGAGCCTCTGTCTTCACAAAGTTGGATTTACGGAATGCTTATCATTTGGTTCGCATCAGGGAGGGGGATGAATGGAAGACCGCATTTAACACTCCCAGGGGGCACTTTGAATACTTGGTTATGCCCTTCGGGCTTTCCAACTCTCCAGCGGTCTTCCAAGCACTTGTCAATGACGTGCTGCGAGACATGGTCGATCAGTTCATATATGTCTACCTGGATGACATATTGATTTTTTCTGCGTCTCTCCAGGAACACGTGTAGCATGTCCGACAAGTGCTCCAGAGGTTGCTAGAGAATGGGCTTTTTGTCAAGGCGGAGAAATGCGATTTTCATGCACAGTCTGTTCCTTTTTTAGGTTACATCGTGTCGGTTGAGGGAGTGCGTATGGATCCTGAGAAGATTAAGGCTGTGGTAAGATGGCCAAGCCCAGATTCCCGTAAGGCCCTACAGAGGTTTCTGGGATTCGCCAATTTCTACCGGCGTTTCATTCGCAACTTCAGCCAACTAGCCGCGCCTCTGACCGCCTTGACCTCTCCCAGAACGGCGTTCAGGTGGTCAGGCGCAGCCGAGGCTGCGTTTACCAAACTGAAAGGTTGCTTCGTTTCAGCCCCCATCCTTATTACCCTGATCCTTCACGTCAGTTCATGGTGGAGGTCGATGCGTCAGAGGTGGGGGTAGGTGCAGTGCTATCCCAGCGTTCTCTCTCAGACGACAAGATGCACCCTTGCGCGTTTTGTCTCATCGCTCATCCCCAGCAGAACGCAATTATGACATTGGTAACAGAGAGTTGTTGGCAGTTAAGTTAGCATTGGAGGAATGGCGCCACTGGTTAGAAGGGTCGGGGGTACCTTTTATCGTCTGGACCGATCATAAGAACTCGGAATATATTAGAACGGCTAAAAGATTAAACTCCAGGCAGGCTCGGTGGGCTCTTTTTTTCGGTCGTTTTGATTTTACTCTCTCGTACCGCCCGGGTTCCAAGAACATCAAACCAGATTCTTTATCGCGTATTTTTGACCGTTCCGAACGCCCGTCTACTCCCGAGCGCATTTTACCTGAGACCCTATTTGTCTCTACGCTCACATGGGAGGTCGAATCGAAGGTCAAAGCGGCCTTAGAAGGGGTAACGCCTCCGGCCCGTTGCCTACCGAACCGTTTATTTGTGCCTGAGGGGTTACGGTCCAGCGTTATTCAGTGGGGACATTGTTCCAATGTGGCTTGTCATCCAGGAGTCAGTCGTACTAAATTTTTAGTCAAGCAACGATTCTGGTGGCCTCTCATGGCCCGTGACGTTCACAGCTTTGTCTTGGCTTGCTCGGTTTGTGCCACTGGCAAGTCTTCCAATCGACCCCCAGATGGGTTACTCCAACCGCTGCCGGTTCCTTCGAGACCCTGGTCCCACATTGCGCTAGATTTTGTCACCGCCCTCCCACCCTCCCAGGGTCACACGGTAGTTTTGACCGTGGTGGACCGGTTCTCGAAGGCAGCCCATTTCATTACCTTGCCCAAATTACCCTCAGCCAAGGAGACAGCGTTGATTGTCGTTAACCACGTCTTTCGGTTACATGGCCTCCCGATGGACGTGGTTTCCGACAGAGGACCCCAATTTGTGTCCAGAGTTTTGTAAATTACTGGGGGCGACTGTCAGTCTGTCCTCTGGGTTCCACCCCCAGACCAACAACTGTCTATGGTGGAGTACGCCCACAATACGTTGCCAGTGTCATCCACGGGCCTATCTCCGTTTGAGTGTAGCGTAGGTTACAGCCACCAATTTTTCCTAGTCTGGAATCCGAGGTCGCGGTCCCCTCCGCCCACGCCTTCGTCCAGAGGTGTCACCGCACTTGGACTAGAGCCCGTGAGACTCTACTCCAAGTGGGGTTACGCACCAAGGCCAGAGCCGACCGCCACCGGTCTAGGCCTCCCGTATACGTCGCTGGTCAAAAAGTGTGGCTTTCTACCAAGAACATTCCTCTCCGCTCCGTGTCTAATAAACTTGCACCCAAATTCATTGGCCCGTTCACTGTCACCAAGATCATTAGTCCGGTGGCAGTCCGCCTCAACCTTCCTCCGGTGTACAGGAGAATTCATCCCGTCTTTCATGTCTCTAAAATTAAGCCCGTTTTTCGTTCACGTATTAATCCGCCGGCCCCGGTTCCCCCCCCCCGCCGTGACTCGTAGACGGGGAACCCACTTATTCGGTCAATCGTATTCTGGACTCGAGACGGAGGGGACGCGGATTTCAGTACTTGGTGGATTGGGAAGGTTACGGTCCGGAGGAGAGAAGTTGGGTACCGGCTAGAGACATCCTGGACCACACCCTGATCGAGGATTACAATCGACAGGTAAGGGAGCCTGGGAACACCAGGAGGCGTTCCTAGGGGGAGGGGTACTGTCACGGTTCTTAGATCCTATGCTTCCTCCTTGTCTCGTGCTCGTTGTTATGTGTGTGTGTGTTAGAGTGTGTGGGCGTGCCGACTCGCCGGCGCTGATTACACTCCAGCTGATTCAATCACCATCACCAGCTGCAGCTCATCACACCACCTATAAATACTCACCATGTTCTCATCTCCTTTGTCAGATCGTTGTTTGTGAGTCCCAGTTGTGTTTGATCCCGTCTTCGTTTCCAGTCTTTGCCGTTTCCGTTCCTGTTCCTGTTCGTGTTCTTGGATGTCTATCTGGATTCGTCACGTCACCTCTGCACTTCTCTTCACGGACTCATCTGACCATCAAAGTCCCTGCGCCACTACCCTGTATCTGTTTTTGGACTGTAATTATCATCATTTTCACCACACTAATAAACTGAGTTACTTGCAGATTGTTTCCGAGCATTTGTCATGACACTAGGTTCCTGACTGATGAAGAAGAATTGACAGAGCAGCCGTCAAGTGTTAGATAATGTTCTAAGTTATTACATGTGGTGTTTTTAGGTCAGATAATTAACACCTCTGTTTTTTTCAGAATTTAGCAGTAAAAAATTACTTGTCATCCAGTTTTTTATATCGACTATGCATTCCGTTAGTTTCTCAATTTGGTAAATATATTTACCAAATATATTGGTAAAATATAGAGCTGAGTATCATCAGCATAACAGTGAAAGCTAACACCATGTCTCCTGATAATCTCCTGATAATATCCCAAGGGTAACATGTAAAGTGTGAAAAGTAACGGCCCTAGTACTGAGCCTTGAGGTACTCCATACTGCACTTGTGATCGATATGATACCTCTTTATTCACTGCTACGAACTGATGGCGGTCAGATAAGTACGATTTGAACCATGCTAAGGCGCTTCCACTAATGCCAACAAAGTTTTCTAGTCTATTCAAAAGAATGTTGTGGTCGATAGTGTTGAACGCAGCGCTAAGATCCAGTAGAACTAATAAAGAGATACAACCACGATCAGATGATAGAAGCAGGTCATTTGTAACTCTAATGAGAGCAGTCTCAGTACTATCTGATGCGATACTGTAGCTGACGGCTGCAAGGATACAATTTTATCTCTGATAGTATCGATCTTGGAAGTGAAGTAGTTCATGAAGTCATTACTGCTATGCTCTTGGGAAATGCCAACACCTGTTGATGCTTGATTTTTCGTTAATTTAGTTACTGTATTGAATAAATACTGAGGGTTATGTTTGTTTTCTTCTAGAAGAGACGAAAAGTAATCAGATCTAGCAGTTTTTAATGCTTTACTGTAGGATAGGGTACTTTCCTGCCAAGCTAAACGAAATACCTCTAATTTAGTTTTCCTCCAGCTGCGCTCCATTTTCCGGGCTGCTCTCTTTAGAGCGCGAGTGTGCTCATTATACCACGGTGTTGGACTCTTATCCTTAAAGAGTCCATAGTTTCAGTTACATCATCAAGTTGTTCTGAGCTACTGGATATGCTGAGGAACTGAGATAAGTCAGGAAGATTATTTATAAAGCAGTCTTTTGTGGTAGAGGTAATGGTTCTACCATATTTGTAACAAGGAGTTGGCTTTACAGCTTTAGCTATATGGAATATACAGGAGACTAGATAATGATCTGAGATATCATCGCTCTGCTGCCAAATTTCAATGCCACTGACATCAATTCCATGTGACAGTATTAAATCTAGAGTATTATTTCGACAATGAGTAGGTCCTGACACGTGTTGTTTAACACCAATAGAGTTTAGAATGTCTATAAATGCTGATCCCAACGAATCTCTTTCATTATCAACATGGATATTAAAATCACCAACGATTAGGACTTTATCTGCAGTCAGCACTAACTCCGATGGAAGATCAGAAAATTCTTTAATAAAGTCTGTATGGTGCCCTGGTGGCCTGTATACAGTAGCCAGTACAAACATCACAGGGAATTTATCATTAACACTTGTTTATTTGGATAACGTTATATAAAGGACACTGTGGCAACACTGGAGAGAGTGTTTCATGAGGAGAGACAAAAAATTGGCAAAACAACTGGAACGGATGAGGAAGCCAGAATTTGCCATCTCCCCTCCCACTACAATGACCAGCCCAGTGCCACCTACGTCGACCCCTTGTTTTCCTCCGGCCAACATTCCCACTGCCTCAACCACTTCACAAACCATCAACAGGGCAACCGATGGAGAATCCTGTGCTACCACTTCAGCCGGGCCAGACTTTACCACCATATTCTCCCACCTTCCCTTCTCCAGAGAGGAACTCACCAGTGCACAGTGTGATGACAACACTCTGCAAGGACTTACCATCTCTCCTTTCACACAACCGACCAACGGGATGTACGTACAGGACCAACACAAGATTGCTGTATCAGCGGATCCAGAAGGACAAGGACAACTACTAGATCCAGCTTATCGTCCCAAAGTCCTTGGTACAGAAAACCATAAAGCACTTACATCGGAGGACACAGGATCAACACCATGGACGGTTGAAGACCCTCCTACGAATCCTGGATGTTACCTGGTGGCCCACGATCCGCGGAGACATCTGGAGGTTTGTCGGGGCCTGCAAATCGTGTGGTGTGGTGACCAAGGCGTCATTGCCCCTAGCAAGAAACCACCTCACATTCACCAACCACCAGTGGGTAAGGAGGAAATGCCAGGGGGGCTGGCCGACCAGCGTGGCTGGGTGCAACGTCATCCTGGGAGGAGCGGCGCCACCTACCTTAGGACACCCAGGCTGGTATGGGACTTAACCTCTCTCTAGTGTTTGCCTAAATTCCTCCGGCAGACTAGTGCCGATGTGGGAAGTCCTAGTTTTACCTTATTTATTACAAATACATTTTAAATCACACATACAAGAGGACACCTACCACAGGAACAATGGCTGACAGGACCCTTAAGGACTAGTTCCTTCCCCCGGGAGACATAGGCTAAGGAGGGGGGACTATGTGACACTGTCACACAAAGACACATGTTTTATACCGCTCAATATGTATTAAGATGGTTTTATACCTATATATTTGAGTTTGAATGGTTTTAATGTTGTCTCAGCCATTTTAATCCTCTTAATTATTTTATGTGTGTACGTATTTAAATGTTCTTGGGTCTGCCTGTCATATGATCAGTCATATGACAGGAATACCATTTTAGCATCTTACTTGTTTTGGATTATCAATTTCTTTGGATTGTATATACACCGGTGGACACTTTTACATTGGAATTTACAGCACGCTGGATTTCTTAAGGACTGTTTTAACGGTATGGAACTGAAAGACTGTGCTTTTAACAGCCTAGGATTTCTAGATTTATTGTGTTGTTTTAAGTTCCTTGTGAATTCTGTAAATACACTATTTATTCCTTCTACTTTTGTTGTGGTCTCATCCTTTTAAAACACTTGTTTTACCTCACACAGTTTAATCTGACCCCAATTTAAATCTATGTAATTCGGCCGATAGGGCCGATCGTTACACACTACAGCAAAAGCTAGAAATAACTGACTTAAAACCATTTTTTAGCTGGTGAAAATACTAGTGTCCTAATAATTTTGGCCACCACTGTACATCAAAGTCTTGTAATTTTTATTCATTCACAGTCATGTGTTTATCTACTTGATATCCAGCTACCTATCCTGCCAGGTCCATCAGTGCAAAATCTATTCTCAACTGACTTTGTCAACATTTGGCATTCCCAGCGTTACCTAGGGCAATTCACTAAAGCTTTGTGACAACTGAAAATCAGTCAAAACATTTCCAGTACATATCACACTCAAAGTCAAGGGGCCCTTAAAAGATTTCTTCAAACACTGAAATTATTACTGCAGTCATATTGTGTGGAGCTTGGGTCTGATTGGGAGGATGGGCTGACATTGACACTAAAACCCTAGCTTTATGGTGTGACATGTTCAGGCTTGAACTTGGCTCTACATCAGCTTTTAAGTACACAAAATTATTTACCAAATCCTTGAATGGCATATGACTGACTTTGTTATTGTGATATTGGTATTTGTAAGCTTCCAAGTTTTTTTTTTTTTTTTCTTGGTCATTTCCTTACCGTCAAAAGCAATTGAATCAACAAAGTAGCTAAATACAGTATTTCACAGAAGTGAGTACACCCCTCACATTTTTGTAAATATGTTATTATATCTTTTCATGTGACAACACTGAAGAAATGACACTTTGCTACAATGTAAAGTAGTGAGTGTACAGCTTGTATAAGACATCTCTGAATTCAATAATGAAATGCCTTTAACTGAAAATTGAGTGTTTAATCTTATCATTATACATTACTGACACTCTATCCTCCAATTTGATACTGTTAAGTGCTTTGACACAATCTGCATTGTAAAAGCGCTATATAAATAAGGTGACTTGACTATAACAGTGTAAATTTGCTGTCCCCTCAAAATAACTCAACACACAGCCATTAATGTCTAAACCGCTGGCCACAAAAGTGAGAACACCCCTAAGTGAAAATGTCCAAATGGGGCCCAAAGTGTCAATATTTTGTGTGGCCACCATTATTTTCCAGCACTGCCTTAACCCTCTTGGGCATGGAGTTCACCAGAGCTTCACAGGTTGCCACTGGAGTCCTCTTCCACTCCTCCATGACGATATCACGGAGCAGGTGGATGTTAGAGACCTTGCGCTCCTCCACCTTCCGTTTGAGGATGCCCCACAGATGCACAATAGGGTTTAGGTCTGGAGACATGCTTGGCCAGTCCATCACCTTTACCCTCAGCTTCTTTAGCAAGGCAGTGGTCGTTTTGGAGGTGTGTTTGGGGTCATTATCATGTTGGAATACTGCCCTGCAGCCCAGTCTCCGAAGGGAGGGGATCATGATCTGCTTCAGTATGTCACAATACATGTTGGCATTCATGATTCCCTCAATGAACTGTAGCTCCCCAGTGCCGGCAGCACTCATGCAGCCCCAGACCATGACACTCCCACCACCATGCTTGACTGTAGGCAAGACACACTTGTCTTTGTACTCCTCACCTGGTTGCCGCCACACACGCTTGACACCATCTGAACTAAATAAGTTTATCTTGGTCTCATCAGACCACAGGACATGGTTCCAGTAATCCATGTCCTTAGTCTGCTTGTCTTCAGCAAACTGTTTGGGGCTTTCTTGTGCATCATCTTTAGAAGAGGCTTCCTTCTGGGACGACAGCCATGCAGACCAATTTGATGCAGTGTGCGGCGTATGGTCTGAGCACTGACAGGCTGACATTAATGGCTGTGTGTTGAGTTATTTTGAGGGGACAGCAAATTTACTCTGTTATACAAGCTGTACACTCACTACTTTACATTGTAGCAAAGTGTCATTTCTTCAGTGTTGTCACGTGAAAAGATATAATAAAATATTTACAAAAATGTGAGGGGTGTACTGACTTCTGTGAGATACTGTATATTACTGTAATATAATGCACAGCCATTTTTTAAAATTGTCCTCCCATTCCACTATTAAGGAAAAAACAGGTATGCTGATATTGTCCTTTTATAAGTTCTGTCAGTCATTCATTCATAGCAAGATGTGGAATCACTCTATCAACACACGAGTATGTTTCACTCAAAATATTGTTTCTTTGGTACATAAAATGTTTCCAAATGTCCACTAATGGTGCTTCTGATGGTCCTTTCAGTACAAATAAATCTGTGAGCAATTAAAAGGTCTACCACAGACAGAAAAATATCACATGGCTTTCTTCGGACAGATTCTGAGCTGAACACCAGCATCTTCTTTCTCATTCTTAAACATGCTTCAAGTCTGACTCCCTTTGAGCAACTTCCCCTTTAGCTCAGCCTTGTCACCAAATTGCTGTGGCCTGAGGTCCACAAGCGTCTCTGAAACCAGAAAAGCATTATTTTAAGGACTCAACAAAGTAGCGCTTTCAGAGAATAAATCTTCCTTTATTTGTAGTGTTCGATATTTAGAGAAAACCTTAAATTAATAAAAGTCTTTAGCTGTAAAAACAATTTGACTTCTGAAACAATCATATGTTTGGTCAAAATCATTGCACACAGGTTTACATAATGTGCTCAGTTCAGTACAGGAACACAAGTGAGTGTGAGTATCAGAGTAAAAGATTACCTGATTGTGTAGTTCAGTACAAAACAACAATCATCTCTTTATTGTTGAAATATATACATGTCAAATCATATTTGAAGACCTGCTTTACTCTTTTATTTGGAGTTCAGATGTTTCCTTCTGATTTCAAAACACCATGAAAATAATAAACTACTATCAAACATATTTCAAATGTTTTTTTTTTTTTTCAGCAACAACACAAGATCTGCCCTGAAAAACTTGAAAAGACTCTTTATAGGATATAATTTACAGCCTCCATTTGACTAATGCGATCAAATCACTGGATGTTGCTCTTGAAGGGTGTTGATCAGTCACAGCGACGGAAGAACTGGAAGTGGTAGTCAGTAAATAAAACTTCTGCAAAGTTCAGATCGGTGTTACAATCTGCCAAACCCTGTGTGAAAAGAACACATATATACTGACAGCATAT
Organism: Onychostoma macrolepis; assembly: GCF_012432095.1. Classification (NCBI taxonomy): domain Eukaryota; kingdom Metazoa; phylum Chordata; class Actinopteri; order Cypriniformes; family Cyprinidae; genus Onychostoma; species Onychostoma macrolepis. The sequence continues at coordinate 14,802,019 of NC_081158.1, read as the reverse complement.
GGCCAAAAGATTTAAGTCATGCTGCTAGTCAAACCATCATTGCCATAGACACATTAAAATTTGGCAGTACCGTAGACAGAAGTACAGCCAGTCCAATATTTCATATTGTTAAATTCATAGATAATCTTTGATTTTTAGAAGCCCTGTGTTTTGGTCCACTGATATTCTTTTGTGTTTCACTGGCTAAATGACTTACACTCAAGAACACAACACTACAACACACTGGGCTTCATTCAAGAAACAAGAGCAGAATGACTTTTTGTGCAAATCATTCATTAAGCTGTTCTGATGTAAATCACTCTATGTAATATAATAATATTTCACAAGTTTGTTTTCCCATATAGCTTGGTAATCTTTAATATACTGAGGTTAAACTTATTTGTCTTGCTGTTCAAAGTGGAGGGACTCAGGGAAGCGGCTTCAACTCGAGCTCTGATAAACCCCCAGGGTCTACTAGTGCTTGGACAGTAAGTATGAATAGCAAGATACTTAAATTAATGGAGATGAAAGGATGCTGAAACAGCTGATGACGGTGCGAGGTGAATGATATTGATGTGTTAATAAATTTTGTATCATAACTAAATTAGTTAACAATTAGTAAAATGTGAAAAATAAATTTCATTGATAAAAATGAACAGCCATGTTGTCTGTTTTCCTTTTGATTTTGCATTCTATTAGTTTTGAATTCTTTACTAGTTTTAGTTCCTTGCGGCTGTCGCCTCTGGCTTGTTCAGTTGGGGACACTTAATTTCTAGCGATTATCGTCGATTTGATTGCACAGATACTATTTAAACTAAACTGAGCTAGACAATGACATCTTTGAATTCAATAATGAAATGCCTTTAACTGAAAATTGAGAAAAAAGGAGTGTTTAATCTTATCTTTAAACATTACTGACACTCTATCCTCCAATTTGATACTGTTAAGTGCTTTGACACAATCTGTATTGTTAAAAGCGCTATATAAATAAAGGTGACTTGACTATTAGCCAGCAGTTAGGAGCAGCTGTAGTGTCTGCTATCTTTACACTTTCATTAAATAATCTTTATTCATATGGTCAATAAGTCTCTTCTGCATTTATACAATATACAGCATATAAACCAGTGAAGAGAGTCCAAAGATCCCACAATATTTATTTCATAAATGAGGCCCACTGAACAGACTGTACTTATGTCTCCTCACAGCCTCATTTTCATTCATGTCATATGTTTTCTACTGACTAAAGTCTTAAAGACAGCATACACAAGATTAACACACAAACACATAAAGATACACTCACAGCAACAGAAGAGCGCAAATGGTAAGATGCACGGTAGTGATTTGCCACTGCCAGTGTCCATTTATGTATGTAGCCCTGTTGAAAAGGAAAAGACTTCAAACAAATGCATGATATCAAAAAGCATTTGTATAAAAATGAAATTTTACCTAGGCCATGTACACACTGCAGATATATTTGGCTGTCAGATCACCTTTTAATGCTCAATCCTGTGCTATATACATACAGTTCAGTCATTTTAAAGGAGTGACAACTGTATTCTATAACCAATTTAACAGTGTGTCTGTAACTGAACAGCTAGTTATTAATGACGTATTGGTTGCCAGGTTGTCACTCCTGAAACTTTACAGTGTGTATGTGGTCTTAATGCATTACCTTTTTTTAGCCTAACTGTTAATCACATTCTTTGAATTATCCATAATTTTCATGAACAGCCCTAAATTGAATTGTCACATGTTTGTTCCGTTTTGCCCTTATTTGGCCTTTCCTGTTCTCGTTTGGTCCCCATTCTGTTTATTTAGTGCCAGCCGTGTTTTTATTATATTCCAGGTGTGTCTCGTTTTCCCCTTGTTAGTTCTGTCTATTTATAGTGTGTTCTGCCCCATGTTTCCTGTCTGCTGTTGTATGTCTTCCCTGCCTGTGATCCCTGTCTACCATTTGGAAATTAAAGACTTTCGTTGTGTGAACTCCTCGTCTCCGTGCCTCCCTGTGATATGTGACATGAATATCCTATCAAATTAAAGTCTGAATAGTCTACAACGAATAAATATAGTTAAACAATGAATGTGAAAAAATCTACTGTGTATAAAATGTGTCAGCAATAAATCTGTCAATAAAGCTCACTTGACTTGATCAAATTATTATTATAAAACAATTACTCTAAATATATTATGGATTTAAATGATTATGAATATACAATTTAATATAATTACTACATTTATTATGAAAGGTGTTTCTAATGCATGTTGCTTTGAGCTTGTAAGTGCTAAAGTACCTGTGTGTTGAGAGCAGTGTTTGACACTGGGCCATTGTAGTCAAGTACTGAAGAGCACTGCTCGCTCTCATCATGTGAGCACAGGTGAATCACCAACAACTCAGTTGTGCTGCTCAGGTGTAAGAAAAACACTCATTCGTATCAATGATGATGTGAACCACATATGAAGACACTGTTTTTCCACAACTTTTATAAAAATATACAGTACTTTCTGTCTATTTATTATATATGAGCAATATTACACAAGCAAGATTGGAATATGGCTCTGTATCAACACAGAGCAATTCGGCCATCAGCACAAAGCCACAGTTCTTCATATTAACATACAGTGGTGGCCAAAATTATTAGAACACTAGTATTTTCAACAGCTAAAAATGGTTTTAAGTCTGTTATTTCTATCTTTTGCTGTAATGCATCAGTAAATATCAGTTTAAATTGCCAAACATTCACTTTGCCATCAACAGACTAAATGCAGAAGAACTGTGGCAACGTCTCCAAGATTCTACCTGCAAAGCTACCTGAAAAACTATGCGCAAATGCACCTAGGGCAAAAGCAGCTTTTAACGCAAAGGATGGTCACACCAAATGTTGATTTAATTTAGTTAATAGAAGTTAATTAAGAAAGAAAATCTATTTATGACATTATTTTTGACAGCATCCTCATTTTACAGCACATTTTAAAGTGCCTAAAACTTTTCACAGTACTGCAGCTTTGCAGGTAGGTCTCTTGATTCATCTTAGAGACGTTGCCACAGTTCTTCTGGATTTAGTCTGTCTCAGTTTGTTCTGTTCTTCATGTCATTCCCGACAGACTGGATTATGATGATGATGAGATCAGATCTCTGTGTGGAGCTACATGAAAATACAAGTGTTCTAATCATTTTGGCCACCACTGTAGGTAAAGGACGTACACAATCAACCAGCAGATACTCAAATGGATTTGACATTGCTGGACTAGTTTAGAGAAGAGCATTCTAAAGTATTACTGATTTATGTAATTACTCTTATTACCTCAATATTAACATATAAGACTATATATACATGTATTATTTTTATTTGTTTAAAAAATTGATTAAATTGATTGTTCACATTTATTGGTCTAGCCTGGCTCAACATGATATTAAAGGAATAGTTCACCACAAAAAATACAAATTCTGTCATAATTTACTCACCCTTATACCAAACTCTTAAAAATCTTCCTTTCTTCAGCAGCTCTCAAATGTCATTCTCAAACTGACTCATCTCTGGTCATACAAATTTGAGAACCAATGCTGTCAGGTTAATGTCAAACCTGGTCCAAAGGAACCAGGAACAAAGGAATTTGGTTCATATAACTTCAGAAGACTTTAAATATAGCACACAAGTCATTCACTGCTGCTTTGATACTGTTATGACTGGTTTATGCAGACTGTGTGGTCACTATAAACTGTTAAAATGGAAAAGAGCACTATGAACATTCTTCAGAACAGCTCAATTTGTGTTCCACAGGAAAAACAACAGCATACAAGTTTGGAACAACATAAGAGTTAGTAAAAGATGACAGAATTTTCTTTTGGGTGTACTCTTCCTATTAAAGTGTTTGTCTAAAGCTGTTAAATGTTCTGCGCTGTGGCTTTGTTCCATTACTTAAACTCAATGAGAATACAATTTAACTCTTATGAAGGCTGGAGTGCAGTATAATGAAGACTGTGTGCAAAATCTTTCACTCACGTCATTTGGAGGGTTATGGGCATGTTGGGTGGGATGTGTTTACTGAGGGGAATGAGGTAGGTGTAGTTTCCTTTCCTACAAAACACATATAGACCAATAAGTAAAATGCTAATTTATTACAATTGAACATTTTTGATGACTTTAGTGCTGTAAATCAAGAAATCCCCAAGAGCTACAGTATAAACTCTGTTGTAAAGAGCATCATAGACCAATATAGTCCCCTTTCATACTCTGCATAACATAATTCTTTCATAACAGGGAACATACAACTGTGAACGCCATACTGAGAGTGAAAATGGAAAAATGAGCTTCCTGTTGAATGTTTGTGTACATTGAAGATGTAAGTCTGTTACCTACCCGCAATTCTCCCGCTGACAGTACTGCTTATCTATAACTTGTTGATTCTGCGTTACGAGGATGGACTTTATAGTTGTGTTTGTCCCTGTAAAGAAGACAAGAACAAAGACCTAAAGGTGTGAATCATTATTTTGGTCACAGCTACATCTATTCTGTTATTAGAAATAAGGAATGTTTCAACATAATGGATTCATCCTAAGGAGATGGACAAACTAATATTTGTGCACCAAAACTACCCACACTGAGGCCATTCTTTGGGAAACATTTATAGAGGTAAATGAAAGTGGCAAGTAAATGAAAACTAGCTTCTAGTTTTCTAATCTGGATTTGGCATTAACAGGTTTATTTAAGATTAAAGATTAAGATCTGTCAACTTACAGTCAGTAGAATTTTTCACTTTGTCCGGTAGTTTTTCTAACCACTTCTCTGAAAAGGAATAGATTAAAATGACATGAAGACAGCCACAAATGTATAAAAAAAAAAAGTATATTTGAAGACAGAAGACTGCCACCATGTCTCTGACCTTTCTGTGTTTTTCTCAGATTGGTGATTACATGTGACAGAGCATCAGAGGGGACAGTTGTGTCTGTCAGTTGGGTGTTATGATTATAAATTAAAGTTGAAGGACAGCAGTAGACCACATCTGAATAAAACACATTGGAGACATCAATGTCTGGAGGCCAGGGACGAGAAGAGGTGGTGGAGAACACTGCAAACAGTCAAAATGAAATTCACTATATACAATAAACAATGAATAGATTATACAGACAAACCAACTCACATGCAGTTTCTCTAAATGTCTACATACAGTACCTGTAGTCAATGCTGCTGTTGTGGAATAAGTTGGCATAACGTTGGTGTTGTTGAAACTGTAAATGCCAAGAAACCAAATAACAGTCCATTAAGTAGCAGTAACAGTGATGTAACAAGCATGGCAAGTGATGTGATTTAACATGGCTGAATCTGAGTCTGTGTGCGCCCAGTACATTGGTCTGTACTGATACTGATCACTGAAGATGACATTGTACCTGTCATTGAAGTCCATGTCTTCTTGTAATGTCAACATATGAAGTGCAGTAATAGAAATAACACTGCAAAACAACGTCACACACAGATCAATTCTGTCATGTTTATTGAAATATCAAGATCCAGTCGAATTACTAGTCGTCTCAAACTTCCCTCAATAGATTTAATTTAAGTAATATTCCAGGTTAAATACAACCGTCTTTGTTATTTGAGCTGTGAAAGTTTTTGTCTGTAAATCAACCGTTTTAAATAAGAATGCATTTCTATATTTACACTTTTTTGTTCAGTGTTACAAATTAAGGAACAAATTGATTATTTTCTGTGGTATAATGACCAACAGAGCATTAATAAATTATATTTAACTGGGAATATTTTTTTAACTGGCAGGTTCTTAAGTATGGACACATGCCATTCAAGGAAAAAAATATAATTTTAGGCTAATCGTGGCCACAATATAACTACATTAAAATGTTAAAGTTTTTAAATTAAAATTACAATTTTTAAAATTAATAAATATCACCATTTGTTCCCCAAATTATTAATAACAGTTCATTAAGACAATGTTTTGTATTACACGTTTTCATATTTAACATGCACATGAGGCATTATCTGCATATAAATATGCAGAAATCTGAAAATTGGATAAACCAAGGGTCAAAATTCTTGTTTCATTTTGTGGACATATTAGAGTTCAATATTTATCTAGAGGGGGTTTTGGAAATCTCTTTTTATCACTCCAGAAAATATTGTCAAAATATCACCATATTTTTAGGAATAAAATATTACATAAAAGAGGCAAATTGTCACCTTCAAATTATAAGGTTCTATCTGACATTTTTGTCAAAATTGAGTTTTTCATATATTCTTATTCTGTGACAACTTATTTACATTGTTATTTTTTTAAGTTGTGTACATTTTGAGACTTTTTTATTTAAAAAAAAAAAAAAAGGTATGCAAAAACTTTGAAGCTCAATATCTCAAAATTGCCCAAAATGCAGATAAAACTTTATAATTCTAAGGTGCCCCCATGTCATATGTGGGCTCCATATTAAGGATACATCAGGAGCACTCTCTGACACTGTAAAAAAATTAAATAACAAATAATAATAATATGATATGTTAGATATGTTAGTGTTATGTTCTGTTGCTAACAATCATGTGAAGTTTTTTTTTGTTTGTTTGTTTGTTTGTTTGTTTTTCTATTATTATTGTTATTATTATTAAGGTTTTTGTTTGGCACACTGTGCTGCCGGTCATTTGACCCTTTTTCTTTTTTTTTTTACAGTGAAGGTGTTTGATCAATAATTCAGGAAATACCTATTAAATTACAGTGTTTTCAGCTTATTTAAATGAGATTTTCCTTTAATTTTAATTGTATAAAAATACAGTAATTTTTCCTTTTCTTTTTTTTTATTCTCTATTCATTACTGACCCATTTGGGAGGTTCCACATTTTCTTTTTTGCTCCAGTCTGATACTGTATATAAATAGAACATTTAAGTGTACTTAAGAAGAACATCTCACCAAAGAGCCATGGTTGTTACTAGCATGATGATACTAGCTTGGAATACTCTGTGTTGAAGACAGTTGTGATATCTCCCACAGAAGTAGTTCTGAAAGAGAAATATGAAGTAGCCATATTTGTCACATTTATTGTACAAATTGATTAATAAAGGGATTTTCACATACTGTGCTTGACTGTGGTGGCGTTGGCGGTGGAAGTTTCGAATGGAGTGTGTTGTTTTTGTTGATTTTCCTGTGAAACAAAGATTTCAGTAAAACAAATGATTTCAGAAATAGATGAAATAGTTAAGATATTTACATAGTTTGGGAACGATAAGCATTACAGTAAAGTGTTTCCCAACTTTGGAATTTGTGTTATTGTTAATGAAAAAAATGATACTAAATTATACAATTTTAATAAAATCATATAAGAATTAAAAATTGGCATAACAAGGAAAAACAGACAGTAAAATACATACCACAAAAATTACAATAAAATAAAATTGAATTTTAATTTAGGTTTTTGATACATAGCATATTATAAAATGTAAAGCCAGCCTGCATTAAACATGAAAATGGCACTAGACAACAACACTAGACTGTGCGGAGACATTTTTAAATACTAGCTACTGAATTAACTCAATAAATCAAAAATCTGAAAACTAAACTGGACCATGATTGAATAAAAATGAACAAAATCTAAAATAAATTGAAAAGACAAATTGAAAATAAAATAGAAATAAAAAACAATTCAATGAAAAGTTCAAAACTATAATAGTCCTGTCTGAAACATCTATTTCATGGTAGTGTTATTTTAGTATCACTGAGATATTATTGCAGTTTTTATTAATAGTTTAGTTTTTAATTTCATATTTTAGTTACAGTTGCAGTCATTTTCTTGTGTTTTTGTCAATTTTATTATTATTTTTTTTTTTCTTTTTCAAATATGTCTATATAGTTTTAGTTCTAGTAATTTTAGTACAACAAGTTAAACTAAGTTAAAATGAGAAACGTTTCCTTTGCTACTATTGTATATAAACTAATGTCTATTTGAGGTAACTTAGATAATGTGCAGCGCTGGACTCTAGGAAACACTGATGCATGGAGCTCTGTATTAGTTGAGAAAATGTGTAACAAACTTGAAGAAAGAGGATCTAAGAGGGACAGAGAGAGAAATGCAGTGTGGAAAGTAAAGAAAATCGATCCAGACCCTTTAGCAGAAGGGCCACTGTTGGACCGCATGCTACCCAGCCTCTTCAGCTTGGCCAAGCGTGTGTTCCAGACCTCAAGCTCCTGAATACGAGTCTCAAGGTTATCTGTGAGTTTACACAGCTGCTTCACAGCACCTACATTCTCCATAAAAATCTGCTCCTTTAGGACATAACGACCACAATTACTTTCACACACCATCCTCAAATGTCTAGAAAATGTCACTGCAATTTATAACAAATATCTGACAGACTTACTTTGTCCACCATGAGAAAATTATCAATCTTTTCCCCATTTACGCAAGTGATATCGCCCATCTCCCTTACAGCCGAAGGCAGGAGTTCTTTGACTTCCTGCGCTATGATTCCTAACCAAAGAGACAACTGATATGTGAGAATCTGTCTTCAGAACACTGAATTATAAAAAGTGCAGTGTATATGTTAATTTAGCCTGTACCCGTTTCGTGATGCTGATCAATTCCCATCCTTGAGGCAAACTCTGGTTTATAATCATATTCCACAATTCTCATCTGAGCGATCCTCTTGAGCTGCTCCGTTGAGTCCACCTACAACATCATAGACATAACATTTTAGTGGTTTTCGCTGATTGGATCTATCAAGACCGATGTTAATACCAGATGTAAACAGAAACACTTTTGGGAGGCCATCCATTTGAGAAAGTCATTGACACTGCTGTCCCAACCTTATTTGAATGCCATTTTGTTTAGTTTGTTTTTATATTGACTAAACAGACAGATACTCACTTCCTGAATGTTTTGTTTGACCCTTCTGTCTGAGGGATGCATAACGTTGCCCATTATCTTGGCATTCCCACAAACCACCAAAGCCTCATCAGGGCTGTCTGTGTTAATGCCAATCCTCCCGTGACACACCACGGACTCAGGGGTCTGTCCTCTTTGCCAGAGCATGTCACTATCATTCTCAAATTGACCAGGATTGGAGGCCTTTAGATGGAGAGATGATAAAAGTTTGAGAAAGACTTTCACACGTTATCAAGACATATTGTTAAGTCCAATGGAAAGCTTCCATTACTGAAGCAGCAGTCCTTGAGGATAATATGTGCAAATATGGAGTTCATAGCAGAATACGTTGGTTACGGTTATGATCCAAAAGCTTACCCTAACGATGATTCTTTCAGAAACATTAGCAACCAGCAGAAAACGTTCCTCTTTCACTGTAACATACAGAGCAACCACCATCTTAAAGTACCTATGAGACATAAGCAACAACATACAGCTAGTTACCATTATTGCTGTTGACCATATTTGTATATGCATTGATAACACTAGATTCATATAGATTATTTTATTGACATCTTTATGAACTTTTTAAGCATGAAAGTTGTTCTCTGATATCATTAAAGATATCATCATTTGTGTTTCAAGGATGAACACAAAGTGTTTAAGTTTCTGTGGAGCAGAACCAATGTCCTGCATATAAAAACAAATGTGTCAAATTGAATAAGATTTTACACTAAAGTGCTACTTTGTTAAATCCAGATTTGCCTGGATTATTTTAGGTAAACTGTTGTTTGTAACTGTAAAAACAGAAACTCTATGTTTAGATGTATTACTGTCCTATCAAATGAGAGTATAGCTGCATTCAAAATTGCATACTGTACTACATTTGAAACTTACAGTTTGAAAAAAAATGTTTGAAAAAAGTATATTCTACCAGCATATATTATGAATATTGGTAGTAAGAATTAAATTTGGAGGTACAACATCTGAAATGTTTTCACTGTCACATGATCTAGCTAGTTCACTGCCATTCACAAATCCTCTCGAGGCTTCATGGGATAGTAAAGTATCATCCAGGTACTTCTACTTCTACGTCTACTGTTTTCGAATACTATGAATTCGGACATACTACTCTTTGGTGTAGTGTTTTTTGTATACTATATACAGGTGCATCTAAAAAAAATTAGAATACCATGAAAAAGTAAAACATTTCAAAAGCTGTTTTGTTTTAATTTTGATGATTTAAGTCAAAAATCCAGTATATCAAAATATTAGAATATCTTCTAAGATCAATCAAAAAAAATTTGCAAAGCAGAAAAGTTCAAGTTCTTTAAAGTATGTTCATTTATGCACTCAATACTTGGTCGGGGCTCCTGTAGCACAAATGACAGCATCAGTGAGGTGTGGCATGGAAGCGATCAGCCTGTGGCACTGCTGAGGCACTATTGAGCCTTCAGCTCGTCTGTATTGTTGGATCGACTGTTTCTCATCTTTTCTTGAAAATATCCCATAAATTCCATATAAGGTTCAGGTCAAGTCAAGTCAAGTCAAGTCACCTTTATTTATATAGCACTTTTAACAATACAGATTGTGTCAAAGCACTTAACAGTATCAAATTGGAGGATAGAGTGTCAGTAATGTATAATGATAAGATTAAACACTCAATTTTCAGTTAAAGGCATTTCATTATTGAATTCAGAGATGTCATTGTCTAGCTCAGTTTAGTTTAAATAGTATCTGTGCAATCAAATCGGCGATAATCGCTAGAAATTAAGTGGTCAGGCATGTTGGCTGGCCAATCAAGCACAGTAATATCATGTTCCGCAAACCACTTGGAAGTGGTTTTGGCACAGTGGGCAGGTGCTAAAGTCCTGCTGGAAAAGGAAATCAGCATCTCCATAAAGCTTGTCAGCAGATGGAAGCATAAAGTGCTCCAAAATCTCCTGGTAGACAGATGCATTGACTTTGGACTTAATAAAACACAATGGGACCAACACCAGCAGACGTCATGGCACCCCAAATCATCACTGACTTCCGAAACTTCACACAGGACTTCAAGCAGCTTGGATTCTGTGCCTCTCCAGTCTTCCTCCAGACTCCAGACCTTGATTTCCAAATGAAATGCTAAATTTACTTTGGACCACTGAGCAACAGTCCAGTTTTCTCCTTAGGCCAGGTAAGATGCTTCTGATGTTGTTTCTGTTTCAGAGGTGGTTTGTTAGCCCTTTTCCTGAAGACGCCTGAGCGTGGTGACTCTTGATGGACTGACTCCAGCTTCAGTCCACTCCTTGTGAAGCTCTCCCAAGTGTTTGAATCGGCTTTGCTTGACAGTATTCTCAAGCTTGCAGTCATCCCTGTTGCTTGTGCACCTTTTACTATCCAATTTCTTCCTTCCAGTCAACTTTGCATGTAATATGCTTTGACACAGCACTCTGAGAACAGCCACCCCTTTCAGTAATGACCTTCTGTGACTTACTCTCTTTGTGGAGGGTGTCAATGATTGTCTTCTGGACCATTGCCAAGTCAGCAGTCTTCCCCATTATTGTGGTTTCAAAGAACAAGAGATACCTGGAATTTATACTGTAGGGATGGTCATTTAATAAAACTGAAATGAAAATATTCTAATATTTTGAGATACTGGATTTTTGACTTTCATGAGCTATAAGCTCTAATCATCAAAATTAAAACAAAAAAAACTTTTTAAATGTTTTACTTTACATGTAATGAATCTATAATATATGAAAGTTTCACTTTTTGAAATGTTACCATAAAAAGATGCACCTGTAGAATGAAACTAGGCATATTCGTACATAGTATTTCTATAGGTTGGGCATGCATTCAGAGATGTCAGAGATTGTTTGTAACTAACCTCTGATCAGGATTGGGTTTGCCCTTTTTTCTCATGTTATTTGCTGTGGTTTCACTGAAGTGTAACCGTCCTAATGTCACCTTTGTGATTTTGTCTCCTGGCAAATTTACTCTGAAAGAGATGTTAAACCAAAAATCCGTATAAATAGCACATTATAAAAATGCTTTTCCACATGCTTAAGTATCCTGACACTTACCTGACTGGTAAGAAAGGCTTCTTGCTGCGGTCTGACTGAGACTGCTCTATAGTGATGAAATGGTTCTGTGCTTCAAGCTATAAAATGGATTCAAGTGTCAAACAAACATCTACATTCAGAAAATAAATGTTTCTGTAAGGTTTTTTAACCATGTTATCACTACCTTGACCCCAAACACATTCACGTGGAAGCTCTCTATGGGCATGAGACCTCCTGACGTTCTGACAAATCTAGGATCGCCAACCATCCCTATGTGAACTGTCACCTGGAAGTGGTTCTTCTTCTGACACACAAAGGCTTCATCAGCTGTGGAGTAACTGAAACCCTTATCGGTGTCCACATGGTAACCTGGAGGTGGTCTACTCAAAAGAAAAAAGACACATAAGCTTCTTTATTGCTAAATGACATCTTGGTGAATGGAAGTAGATGATGTCTTCTACATCAATTATGGGACCTCAAATTCCTTCTTCACTTAGAGTAACAGGGATACAATGTACAAATAATATATAAAAGTCAAATTTTATACTACAGTATATTACATTTCCAATATATTATATTTCCAAAAACAACAACAACAACAACAACAAAAGTACGATAGCATTACCATGTGTTTGGGCATGTACCATGGTAATCCTATGGTGTTCTTTGGTCTACAAGTACCAGAGTTTGCCATCTAAAATCATTATAGTACCATGGTTCTAGTCCATCATCTCAGGTTAGAAAGTCTTGGTAGTTACTCACAGGCTTTCAGATCTGCTATTGTGGAGTGAGCACCACTGACTGGGCTGATACGGGTCCCATGTGAGCAGCTGGTGCACACTGCCCACTGGACTTCCACCAGCTGTGTCACTGTCATAACACTGTGCTTCATATGATCCACTTTCTGGACCTGAAGACATCGCAAACATTAAGTAAAGACACACAAATTGATATGTAAAGGCTGGAATATACTATACAGTCTGAGTTTACAGATTTTTAAAAAAATTGAGACTCAAAACACTCAAATTCTTTAGCTTTAAAGTATGAGTTCATCCAGTCCAAGGAGATCAAACAACTTTGATATTTTGAGACAATTTTAGAATACTTTTTCAATTGTCACGTGTCTCCTAGCGAAGCGGTGAATGTTTCTTTGTGAGATTGTTTTTGTGGTTGGAATGACTTGTAAGCCTGGTAGTTTGTGATCCTCAGTTGTTTAGTGTAGTAGTTTTTTTTTTCTGTAACCATTAACAAAGTCGTAAAGCAAGTGCATGATGCCAACTATTTTAAAAGTTTTATAGTGTATGAGGAACATTCCATTATCCAACCATTATCTTTGGAATGTTTCTCCACAATGTCATTGCTGGTTTGTCTTTATCTTTGTACAAAATTCCCTGCCTCACGCATGCACGAGTCGAACTTGTAGGTGCATGCGCATAAAGTTTTCAGTTCGGCAGCGCATCCAGCATAGCAGAGTAATACGGAGTTTCCCTGGCTTTGTTTATTCCTTTAAAGTCTATTTCCCTTGTGTGGTATTGCTGTGCGTTAATAACTCCGTAAGTAACAATATTTGTTATCATTGTAGATGTGTTTCAGAGTGTGTCATAGCGTAATTCAGTTTAATTTACCTCAGGAAAATTATTGCATCAGTATAAATACAGTAGCTGTATACTCACTTATTTGATGAATTATTTGGTTGTTTGCAATCAAAGATACTGATGCATTTGTATGAGAGCATTGCTTGTCATATGTGTTAATGTAAATAATTATTCAATCTCCGATCGGCATTTTAATAACGATTAGAAAGGGCACACGGGAGCGCTATAACAGCACACTCACCAGTGTAATATGGCACCACTTGCTAGCAGCAGCAGCACAGATTTGTTTAATAAAGCTGTATTTAGTGCTCATGTGAATATAAGCTCTTGTTTAGTCATGTTTACTATTGACTCAGACTATATAGTTCATCTTTGTTTATTTGTCATTTCATAATATCACATGTATATTTAGGCAAGGCAAGGCAAGGCAAGTTTATTTATATAGCACATTTCATACACAATGGTAATTCAAAGTGCTTTACATAAAAGGAAGTGAAATAGTCATTAAAAATAATAAGAAATAAAAAATAATAAAAATCACAACAATAAAAACAAAGTGATTTAAAAATTGATTTTAAAAGAATTTAAAACATTTAAGAATAGAAAGTGATTATACATAGTGCAATCAGTTCGGACGTAGCACAGTGCTCATTCAACAAATGCACAGCTAAACAGATGAGTTTTGAGTCTGGATTTAAAAGTGGCTAATGTTTTAGCACATCTGATCTCTTCTGGAAGCTGGTTCCAACTGCGGGCGGCATAATAGCTAAAAGCGGACTCCCCTTGTTTTGTGTGAACCCTTGGTATTTCTAACTGACTCGATCCTAATGATCTGAGTGGTCTGTTAGGTTTATATTCAGTGAGCATATCTCCAATGTATTTAGTTCTGGGCCAGAACTATTTATCAGATTTATCCCAGACAGCAAGCAGTGTCGGCCCATATCCGGCCCACAACTGGCCCGCATGGATTTCACATGGGCCAGATGTGGGCTGGATCTGGGCCAGAACTATGTTGCTGTCTGGGATTTGTTCTCTGACAGAAACCACATTTTTGTGCATATCCACACAAACCAATAAACCTTGAGATTGGACATGTTCACTCTGGAGTAGCTGCAGTTCTTTCTAATCGAAGAATTAGGCCAGCTGAGTTCCAACCACCTAACTGCGCACAGAATATACTACAAATTGGTCCTTCGAGCCGGATCGGGACATCAGCTGCGCTATGGCTACATCCAGAGATTACTACGAGGGAGAACAAGTTCCAGATCCTCGTCCAAGTCGTACCCGGCGGGTGCCCACCTACATGGAGGATTATGTGCTTGATTATCCACCTCTGAGGCATGGTCATCCTTCACCAGCAGATGGCACTCAAGGAATACCTCAAGTAAGCCAGGCCCTTTATAAGGGCTATATTACTCCTGCTCACAGGGACAGAGACTTTGAAAGTGAAAATCTGAACCACTTAGAGGCACGGTTGAGAAATTTAAGCAGTGAGATGAGAGAGCTTCAAATCAGAATGGACAGTGCTAGACAAGCATCTAGAGCTCCTGTTTATGGACACTATCAGAGCCTTCATCACATTGAACTCAGTAACACTGGATTAGAACCCTCAGTGACTGTAGCACCGTCTCCACACTATGAGGAAACACTATCACGAGCCCCCTATGCAGCAGTGCCCACAATCAAGCATGCAGCCATCCAATATAGTTCGTGTAGCTTCTCTGCCAGAGCCACAGCATCAAAGACTGTTTCCTGAACTCCGACGGTCGGCCTCATGTCCCCCCACAGCTGCTCAGCCTGCCCTTCCTCAGGTACAGTCACAGTATCAGCCAAGCCCAGTGCAGCATGCAGCAGTCCGCATGCAGACTCCTTATCAATCAGATGTTGTACCGCCTGCGCCTTCTTATGTGCAGCCCCAACGTCAGCCAGTTGCTGCACAATCTGTTCCAGCCTCACTGCCGCCACAGTACCAGCAGACAGTGCCAGCTCCAGTTCAGCCTGTGCCAGTGCAACCAACAATGCATCCTCATTACCCTTATCAACCACTACCTCCTCCTCCTTGGCCTGTACCCAAACCAAGGCTAGCAGTATTCTCCTCAGGGAAAGAAAGTGATTCCCTGATGCTCAAGAAAGGGCTGGACAGCATCCTTGGTCCACACAGACATCTAACAGAGGACTATAAGTATCAAGTGCTCTTGGATCATCTACATCTGCCTGCTGCTTACCAGGTAGCTAAGAGGTATGTCAACAGCCAATATCCTTACACTAGTGCCATGCAGGCTCAATACAGTCAACCAAGACAGTTAATTCAGAGTGAGCTGAGAGCTATCCTCAATGCACCAGCTATTCGACCAGGTGATGCACGGGGATTTGAGGACTTTGCAGCAGCTGTTAACACACTGGTGGGTATGTTGAACACAATGGAAGGGCCTTCTAGATATGAACTGCAGTGTGGTTCCCACGTTGACACTTTACTGACCAAACTGCCTGTCAGTTACATAGACTCCTTCATAGAATACTGTCTCAACCAGCACATTATTGTGAACGGCAGCTCCAGAACTTACACCTTGCCAGAATTTGCTGAGTGGCTGGAAAGGAAGTCTCAGGCCATTCAGATATCTCGACGGGTAACAGGGCCAGTGCATACAGAACCCTTACGGCGAGAACAGAAATACCTTCCTTACTCCTGAAGGAGAAGATGGAGTGGAGGCCTATCAATCATATCCTTCTCTTTTTAATATTATATTCCTTGGCTTATTATTATTTTGCTGTATGAATTATTAATCAAGTGATGTGATGATTAAACTAAGAAGTAGAACCATCTATATTTATATATAGATTGAAGTATGCGTGTATTCTCTTTAGAAGTGTTCAGAGTAAAGGTTCAGAGTAAGCAATGTGAATACTTGCTGAGTGTATTTTTGTCTCAGGGTCAGAAGGCCAGGATAAGGGTCAGGCTGACCCCCCTCATCTACGTGAGCTACGAGTGGAGAGGAGAACTGGGATATTCTTATGTTGAATAACAGATATTAAAATTCCGGTTCAAAACTGTATTTCTATTCTCTAAGATTGATGTCTGAATAGTATGTGTGTAACCAACCGATAAGGTGCTTGTTAGAAGAAGACAACCTTGAAGAAACAGATAAGGGTTCGGTGTATGTGTGTGTGTAGGCATTTGCACCCTTTGTCGGAGGAAGACTGTCTCCTGTCTGGATCCTGAGCCGGAGCTGAGGTGTCTTCTTCACCATTTGCTGACGTCTGTGATAATCATTTGAAGATATGTGTGGAGCATTTTACGTCCATGTGTGGAAATTGTCTAAGTTTATCTATGGGTTAGAACCAATCAGAATTTGCTGATTTTTGTATTGACGCAATTAGCACCCTCTGTCAGGGTATAATTGCTGGTGTTTCTGACATGTACGCAGAGCGGCCTACGAACTCCGTCACGAGTAATGAAGCTGACTCCTGCCTGAAACTGCAAACTATTTCTTCAGTAAACTTTCTTCGATTGAAACGCATCTCTTGACTCCTTGCCTTCATTTGAATTTCAACACCTGGTCCCATTTGGGTTTTTAACTGTTTATCCCCTAACACTCCAAAGCCAAGTCAGCTACAATTCTCACTGGCAGTGAACAACCTAAAGCCATCAATTTGCCTTTTAGCTCCTCCACAGACTCTAAAATGGCCGCTACAGCTAAAAAGCGGGATCGCTTTAAGCCCTTTTGTCCCTTCTGCAACAACCATGAACATTATCTCAATGCTTGTGCAGCTTTTCTCAAGTTGAACCACACTCAAAGAGGAACCTGGATAAAAGAACACAATAAGTGCTGGAGGTGTGGACGAGGTCACAAAGCAGACAACTGTACTCTTAAGAAAGCTTGTTCTACATATGAGGGACTCCACCTGCCCATTCTGCATGAAGTCGCAGTTGCTGTGGAGAATCAGAGCATACTGACGGTGAGCACAACCAATTCTCAAGTTTACTTGGATCAAGCCAGTCACTCAGGCAGAGTCATGCTTAAAGTAGTCCCAGTGAGACTTTGCAGTGGCAAAAGGTTTCTGGACACTCATGCAGTGTTGGACGACGGGTCTGAAAAAACAATCATACTACCTGCAGCAGTTAAACATCTACATTTGGAAGGACCTGAAGAAGTGTTGGCTCTTCGAACAATAAGACATGATCTTGTTCAACTGAGAGGAACCACCGTCTCCTTTGAGGTATCAGCTCTGTCACACCTAAATGGAAAACACCAGATTCAGAACTCTTTCACAGCTGCAGATCTTAATCTCGCTGAGCAGTCTTGTCCAGTGGACACGCTGAAGAGGAAATATGGACACCTCAGGGACATTCCTTTACAAAGCTTCACTAAAGTACAGCCTCTGCTGCTCATAGGATCAGATTATCCGCAGCTGATCACACCAAACTGCCCAATCCGTATAGGTACACTTGGTAGCCCTATAGCAGTACACACACTTCTTGGCTGGACAGTTCAAGGACCAACAACTTTTCTCCAGCAACCCTCAAATGTAAGCTCATGCCTCCACACCACATTCCTTTCACCTATGCAAGAGTTATGTCAACATGTTGAGCGGTTGTGGCAGCTTGACATACTGCCATCGAGAAATGAGAAAGAAGTAGTCCGTTCCAGACAAGATAAAGCAGCACTTGCCATGTTGGAACAGAAAACGGTACATGTGACAGTTGACGGTGTGAATCGCTACGCTACTCCACTACTGCGAAAGGGGGATGCACCCAAATTTCAGGCATCACCAAACAGTGTCATGGCTCTTTTAAGAGCCACAGAACGCCGCCTGATTAAGGACATTAACCTGGCAAATGTGTATAACAAGGAGATACACAAACTAGAGGATGCAGGTTATGCAGTTCGAATAACCAGTACAGAAGCAGCCAGTTCCAGCGAGTCATGGTTTGTTCCTCACCACATTGTGCACCACAATGGCAAAGCCCGAGTAGTGTTTAACTGCTCTTTCAGCCACGATCAGACAAACCTGAATGACAATCTACTGCCTGGTCCCACTCTTGGTCCACCACTGCTGGGAGTCCTGCTTAGGTTCAGACAGTATGCCGTTGCCATAAGTGGAGACATACGAGCCATGTTTCACCAAATCAGAATGGTACCTGAAGACCAGCCACTGCTCCGCTTCCTCTGGAGGGACATGGAAAGAGATCGCACCCCCGACATCTATGAATGGTGAGTATTACCATTTGGGACCACCTGTAGTCCATGCTGTGCCACATATGCTCTCCAGAGGCATGTCAGAGACAACATTGAGGGCAACGAAGAGGTAGTTGAATCTATACAGCAGTCTTTCTATGTTGACAACTGCTTACAGTCACTTCAGTGTAAGCATCAGGCTAAGAAACTCGTTGACAAAATGAGAACATTGTTGGCGACTGGTGGTTTTGACATAAGGAAGTGGGCTAGCAATGTTCCTGATGTGATTGCTCATCTACCCACCAAAGCGAAATCAGAGAGCTGTGAACTGTGGTTGTCGGCAAATAAAACTGATCTTCAAGAGTCAGCACTTGGCTTGATGTGGAACTGTTCACAAGACACTTTCAGTTACAAACACAGACCCGTCTCTACAAATGGTGAAACCTCAATGAGAACTGTTTATCGCATCCTGGCGAGTCAGTATGATCCACTCGGATACATCATCCCCTTTACTACAAGGGCCAAAAACCTGGTGCAAACATTATGGAAAAGGGCTGGAAGCTGGGATGAACCTCTACCAGCTGACCTCCTCTCAGAATGGCAGGCATGGGAAAAAGAGCTTCCAAACCTACAAAGAATAATACTACCTAGGTGTTACACACCAGCATGCAACAACACCTCCACTATCGATGTACATGTTTTCTGCGATGCTTCAGAGAAAGGCAAATCCTCATTCTGCGGTAATGTCTCGATCAGTCATGCCTCTTCACCTAATGTAGATGACTGCAAATCATGGGACGACCTCATCATGACCACATACCAGTCTTTGCATGGGGCGGCAGCACCCACTATGTCTGCCACAGAACGCATAGAGACTGAAATGGCTGTCCTTAAACGTGCACAGGCTGAAAGTTTTCCTGATGAAGTACATGCCCTTCAAGCCAACAAACCTGTGCATCCAAACAGTCGATTAAGGTCCCTTGCTCCAGCATTAGACCCTGATCTGGGCCTGATTAGAGTTGGTGGTAGATTACGCAAAGCTGCAACACTACCACAGGATGCACTTCACCCGATTGTGCTAGCACCAGATCACCCAATAACCAAACTGTTAATCCAAGATTTTGATAACCGCCTGATGCATGCAGGTCCTGAAAGAATCTTTTCTGAGTTAAGACGAACCTATTGGGTTCTCAGAGGCCGCCAGATGGTCAAAAAGCACTAGAGACAATGTGCTGAATGTAGGAAATGGCGTGGCAAGCCTGTTGTACCTAAAATGGCAGACATGCCTGCTTCTCGTCTGAGGATTAATCAGCCTCCATTCTGGTCAACAGGGATGGACTGTTTTGGTCCCTACACGATCAAAATCGGCAGACGGCAAGAACAGAGATGGGGAATAATATTTAAATGTCTCACGACAAGGTGTGTACATCTTGACTTGTTATGCAGCATGGATGCAGATTCCTTTTTATTAGCCCTCAGACGCTTCATAGCAAGGAGAGGAAAGCCCTTTGAACTCATCTGCGACAGAGGCACCAACTTCAGAGGAGGAGCGCGTGAGCTTTCTGAAGCCTTTGCGGAAATGGAACCATCCCTCCGAGAGCAACTAGCCAACCAAAAAATGTCCTTTATATTTAACCCACCTCACGCGCCTCACTTTGGAGGAGTATGGGAGAGGGAAATTAAATCTGTCAAGGCTTCCCTCCAAGTTGTTCTGAAAGATCATACCGCCTCTGAGGAAGTCCTCAGCACAGTGTTGATCGAGGTGGAGGGTATCTTGAATTCGAAGCCTCTGGGGTATGTATCATCTGACATAGCGGATCCGGACCCTATTACCCCCAATTTGCTGCTTATGGGGCGGCGGGACGCTTCCTTGCCTCAGGCTGTCTATGGACCCAGTAATCTGCTTGGACAACGTCGCTACAGACACAGCCAAGTGATTGCCGATCACTTCTGGACCCAGTTCCTCAGAAACTACCTACCCAGTCTCCAGCTTCGACAGAAGTGGCAGAACATTACACCAAACCTTGCAGTCGATCAAGTTGTATTGATTGCGGATCACCAGCTTCCCAGAGCCCAATGGCCAGTCGGTAAGGTAACAAGAGCCCTTCCAAGTGATGACTGTGGTGGACATTAAGGGCAACACATATATCCGGCCTGTAGCTAAACTGATTCTGCTACCAGAAATGCCTGAAGATTAGTTCCTAGCACCAGTAGCTAAGCTGGGACATTTTGTAGACTTACAAATTTCCTGTGCAATTTGTGGGGCGGCTGTACAAAATTCCCTGCCTCACGCATGCGCGAGTCGAACTTGTCCAGACTTGTCTGGTGCATGCGCATAAAGTTTTCAGTTCGGCAGCGCATCCAGCTTAGCAGAATAATACGGAGTTTCCCTGGCTTTGTTTATTCCTTTAAAGTCTATTTCCCTTGTGTGGTATTGCTGTGCGTTAATAACTCCGTAAGTAACAATATTTGTTATCATTGTAGATGTGTTTCAGAGTGTGTCATAGCGTAATTCAGTTTAATTTACCTCAGGAAAATTATTGCATCAGTATAAATAGAGTAGCTGTATACTCACGTATTTGGCGAATTATTCGGTTGTTTGCAATCAAAGATACTGATGCGTTTGTATGAGAGCATTGCTTGTCATATGTGTTAATGTAAATAATTATTCAATCTCCGATCGGCATTTAAATAACGATTAGAAAGGGCACACGGGAGCGCTATAACAGCGCACTCACCAGTGTAATATGACACCACTTGCTAGCAGCAGCAGCACAGATCTGTTTAATAAAGCTGTATTTAGTGCTCATGTGAATATAAGCTCTTGTTTAGTCATGTTTACTATTGACTCAGACTATATAGTTCATCTTTGTTTATTTGTCATTTCATAATATCACATGTATATTTATCAGATTTATTTGTTCTCTGACAGAAACCACATTTTTGTGCATGTCCAATCTCAAGGTTTATTGGTTTGTGTGGATATGTTAACTCTGGAGTAGCTGCAGTTCTTTCTAATCGAAGAATTAGGCCAGCTGAGTTCCAACCACCTAACTGCGCACAGAATATACTACAATCTTTTTTCTGTTATTACAAACACTGATTGTCCTGCTTTATATAACACTGATCAGTATAGTGTACATTTTTTGATCTGATAATGAGAATTGAATGTATGGACACTGATAAAAAAAAATCCGTAGAATTTATGGTAAAAAACTGGCCACTGTGGTTGCCAAAATTTTACCGTAAAAATACAATAGAGACATTTTAGGTTTTACGGATTTAATTTAAATTTACATTTAAATACTGTAATTTCATTAACTGATATAATAATAATATGCCAACCTACTGAAGGCATTAACCAATTAATTGGTTTTTACTGTAGCTTTTTTACAGTCTTTTACTGTTAAAATCACGGCCATTTTTTACAGTGTAGGAATTTAACTAATGACTTTGGTGTTGCTAACGCCATGTTCTACTGTTTGAGCTCAAAAAATTGATATATACCAAGACGGTGCACTCATATTACTATGAATAGGAGAAAGTGCAACAAGCAATATGCCAGAATATGTCCCACCTTCTAGATAAAAGAGCCAGTGGCCAATTATTAAAGTCATTGCATCATTGTGCAGTCAGCGTTAAAAGCTCCAGTTGCCAAAGAAACAGTCACTATCCTCATACACAAACTTGGGACTGCACATGTGCATTGGCTGATCCAACCTGACATATTAACTTTTTAACGTTATTTGAGCATAAGAAACAACATATTAAATAGTTGCCCGGATACATTGCAACCACCAAATTAACAGACTTTCCCTGAAACAGATTTCGGTGAGCTAAGTCCCTTTTGGTATGCTAGTTACTGAATATATATTATTATATAATCATCATCATCATCCTTTTATGCATCACATGTCTGATCGTTCCTGTGTTTTCATTGTGTTATTAGTTCTGCCCTCTGTGACCTAGTTTCTTCATTGTTGATTAGTTCATTTGTTTCCACGGAGAACAGAGTGTTCGTCAGAGCCCACCACAGACGGAGAGCCAAAGCCCACCAAGATCGATGAGCCAGCACAAACTAGAGTGACAGAGCGGATCATTGTCCAGGAGCCAGAGCCTCAAGACACATCTGACCAGATGCGTGAGCCAGCAACACCATGTATTGCTGTGAGACTTGGGCCCATACTTTCACCGCTGAGGGTGAGCTGTCATGGTGTCTGAAAAATGTGACTGTTTAAAGGAGGAGGATTTAATTGACTGGTTTGGGGAGGTAAAATCCAATTCTCCTGAGTCTCTGCTGGTTCTGTCCAGCTCTTCTTTGTCTCCTAAGCTTCCTGTGGTTCCCGTGTTCCCTCCCAGCCTCCCTCCCTTCATTTGTTTCCACCTGTGCTCTATTAATTATCCCATTAGTTCCTTTGTTTGGCATCATACTTAAGTTCTCAGTTCTCCTTCATTGTTTGTTGGTTCTCGTCTGTGTTTACGTTGCGTTTGATTTGCTTTTGGAATTACCCTGTGGGATATTAAAGCCTGTTTCCCTTCATCATCTTGCATTTTGTCTCTTGCCAAGAAACCCATGACATTATGTTTATGTATTTTATTTTGAATGTTTCTAGTAGGGGTAGAGAGTAGGGCTCCAACAACGAATTAAAAAAAAAAAAAAAACGCTAATAATTAATGAAAATAACTGACAAAGAATGTATTGATTATTCATGTCTCTGTGTTCTGTGTGAAAAACATCTGCAAGTCATGTCACTTTACAGCAGTGAATAACATAATGTTACATAATATAAAAATAACATAATAAACATAATCCAAAACATGACAATGCTTTATATTATGTGCTTCAAACAAACTCGTAAGCATATAGTTTTATGTGCCTGTCAGAAGTTCTAGCAGATGTGTGTAATGTTCAGTACATTTGGAGACATGTTTTGCTCAGCGCATAACTTACATTTTACTTATATTTTGTTTGTTTGTGTTGCTCATATCGCTAATTACAACATGAATGGATAAAAATAAAAATATTAGGTAAAGATAGTGAATTTAACAATTGTTTCCTAATTTTCACTTAATGATTATTAGAAATTATATATTAATACTGAGCAGGTCTTTATCAGAATGAACCAAATGTTCCTTTATTGTGTCTATAAAATTAGTAATGATTAAAATGGCTAAATTCTACCAAATAATTGAATGTTTTATGGTGCTTTCACAACTGATACATTTGCTTGATTCACACTGTATTTTAGGGTCCAAACCATGGTAAATTTGCAGCCTCAGTGTGGCAAATGTTTATGTCTGTTGGTAGGTAATGACAATGCAGACGAAGGCGAAAAATGCATAGCGTTGCTTGTTTCACTTTTATACTTTAGTTTTTCAATCTTTGGCTTTGTTTCAACACAAAACAGCATTTGTGTCTACCTACTATGAAGGTACTGCAAACGTTGTAAAGTACATGGGAGTCCAATGAGATATACATTCTGTGAGTGAGAACACACACAAACCGAATCACACTTCATTGATAGCGATCCACTTCTACGATTTAGTACAATCATGTTCAAATCAGCAGCAAACCACACCTGGTTCACATGAACCAGGAAAACTTTTTTAAGCAGATTTGGGTATGGTCCGTGGATACGCACCTAAGCTTAAAAACTGTGACGAACCCTGGTGTGCACCAAAAGTACTATGTGAAAGTACCCTCAGGTACATTTTAGAGCATTTTGATCTGACCAAGATGTTGCAAGATATTACACCACAAAGCAACATTTCTAGATGGGCAAATAGGAAATGGTCACCTCAGATAGGAGGAAAACATTCTGCACATGATATAATACTTACAGTGTGATGGTTTGGTCCAAACTGGGTCAGCACACCTGCGCTGCTCTGTGTGCCCCTCAAAAGAGTTTGACCTTCTTCTTTTCTTATTTTCGTGTAAGATATTTCTGTTAAAGAAATACAGACTGTAAATATATTGAATGAACTGCAAAAGGGAGCAGAACAGCACATGCAACACACATCCTTACCCTACAAGTTGATCATGTTTTGGGGGCACATAAGGGTACATTGTCTCTGAGCACATTGCATGGGGCACACATGAGGAGGCCGCAGCTGCATTAGCTGGCATATGTCTTGCTGGAAGTCCCATCGGTGGGCACTGAGTATATGGCGGGACACCATGGATGGGTGCATTATGGGACGTGGTTGCCTGTGTGTAACTCTCAATTGTGTTGAGACTGTACTGAGGAAGCGAAGCAGGTGAAATGGCTTTAATGTGGTTCCCAAGGGGTCTGCCAACATCATGTTTCCTGTCTTTAAAGGGACAAGATAGAGGGAACGAGTCTTCTGACAGGCTATACACATCCGGGCTGCTTTGTTCCGGTGACCATCTTGAATCTGGTGAAAAGACAGATTGTTTAATGACTACAAGCAGCAATATAAGAACTTTGAGGTTGGGATTTCGGCTCAGAGAAGACTTCACCTGGTATTTGTGGTGGAGAACTACGCTCTGATCCTGAATCTGGTGGTGACTCGGGTAACATGCTAAGAAATTAGAAAAACATGCTAAAAAACCAACCATTTTTTTCTGTGGCAACCTGTCATTTAGAGGAGGTTAAGTGGACTTTACTTGAAATTATTTTACTTGGAATATTTGAAAGAACTCACAAAGTGGGATCTGTCTCATTGCTCAAATACTGCTCCAGAATACTGGTATCTACCACAGCACTCTCTAACACACCACTCACATCCTGTCCTGATGGAATAAAAAAAAAAAGTTAAAATACTGTCTCTTGTTCAAATTTCTCATGTGATGAATTTTGGGAAGGAGGTTTGATGAAATGAGGCTTTTAGTCACTTTATTGGTTCTCTTGCTTCAAGTAGTTTGAGCTTCTTCTTTTTTTTTCAATATTCAACCAAATTTGCAACATCAAGTGGCATAAATATGTGGTCACATTTACTGTGCTTGGCAAGATTTCGCTTGAGTGAAAATGTTCCTTATGCAGATTTTGCTCATTTTCAAGTTGGTCACGTGACTTTGCTGTGAAACAGAAAGCTGTTTGTTTTGAAAGAGACTTCTATGTGAGCTGTGTATTATGCATATACTAGTCTATTAAAAATAGACTGTAACTGCACCTTAAAAGACTGTTTTTGTACAGTTAAAATGGAACATGCAAGCATCTATGCCTCTATACACAATACAAAATCCTTCTGAGGCACTTCTGAGAAATTGCAAAGCAATGACACATATCTTACTGCATGTCTCACCAATCACCAGATACCTGGACACCACAATATTGCCAAAAAAGGAAAGGGACCTGAATAACCTCTCACAATACACAGACAATCTGGTCCAGAAACCAGCTTCCAGAGGCCATCAGATAACTGAAATATCCACTAACACTACCAAACAAACAGCCCAGATGGACCTCAAAACAAATCTCAGACGAAAGCCACTCTAGAGAATGAGGATAATGAACTTGAGGTGCCAAAAAAGGCTAAATGTACAATCACCATAATATCAAGAAATGGCACCAGAACCTGAAAAGTTTCACAAAGGACATAGTAAAATCAGCACACTATGCAATAATAAAATACAAAACTAAAATTATAGAATGAAAAAAAATGTATATACTATATAGACAAATCAAGGAGACAATTAACATATGTATGAATATATGGCCTTGATCTGTTAGCTCTTCTGACTGGTTTTATAGATCCGTGGCCTTGAACTATTGATGGTAAACTGTACCTTCATACTGTATAGATTACAGCCACCTATATTAGATATGCTTTGAAAACCATGTAAAACACAACCTCCATACAGTCTTAACATTTACAGTTCTTAATCTATGATGTTTGCATAGCATAATAAATTCCTGGTTGGCAAACGGATTTCAATGTAATATAACTTTCACAGAAATAATAGCTAATAGTGACATGCATGAAACATGAAAAGGAGGTTAAAAATACATCTGATCCCATGATGACAATACTCCTGACCAGCAAAAGCAGTTATTTAACTAACATTGTAAGGTAAGTCAAGTGAATGTTTTTTAGGTGTCTTACCATTAAAAAACTGCTGCAGTGCCTCATTTTCTCCAAGAACATCCATTGGATCAGCTCCGGATTTTCTGAATTTCGTTAAGTGCAAGTTTTGTCAAACCCTCTACTATAAAAGCACTGTGTGAACAAAATGGGACAGGCAGTTTCTTTGACATGGAGAGATAGCATGAATTGACCCAAATACTAATCACTTTAACTTTCCCAACTTCAGGAAAAAATTTTGAAAGATTGGCAGTTTGTTTGTGTCAAGAACACAACCGCATTGGATTCCTTTTTGTTGGGCTCCTAATGTAATTTGACAAACAAAATTTCATGATCTCACACAAAGTATATTCATACTGATCCACCTAATAATATCATATTATTAATATATTCAATAATATTGTTATAATCATTTGGTTGCACTTCTTTTAACAAAATTGTAATACTTCTAAACTTGAACATTTAAAGTCAACGTAGAACAAAACTGAAAATGTATGCCCTTCTAACACAAGCTCAAACTGATCATGGCCTAGAATGGCGGCAGCCATCTGACTGTTCGCAAACTTCACATACACATCAGATCAACAGAAATGACCATATTATATTATCATCTTAATGTAATGTAGGTTACATAAAATTTAGTCATCTAAAATCACCACTACAACCTGCTAATATAACAAACATCACGACAACTGAAGTTGTACAATGCCAATATAGTTAAACTGCCCATCCCATTGAATTGATCGCGATAGCAATACATTTAGATTTTGTTTATACAAAAACAAACAAACAAAAAAAGGTTCTACCTTTCCCCCCAAAATGTAGACTTCGGTTAAAGTAAACAGCTCAAGTGTAATCCATCAGTAACTCCACATACACCGTAGACAGATGTATTCTTACATTAAAATAATTAGTAATGTATATAGAAACAGAAAAAAAGAGGTTCTTATTCAGTGAAAATGGCAGTCGTCGTGCAGTCTCACATGTACTTTGTTCACTGACCCTAGAGGCAAAATCCACCCACTGCCAAACACCTGTAGGAGGCCATAAAGGAAGCTTTGTTTATGAGGTAATCACACACAGACATGCTACAAGAGCTGAAGGGATTGATGGGTGTGTTTCTGTACAAATAGATCATTGATATCCTGGACACCTGTGCATTTGACCGAAACAAATAAAGGAGCAAAAATTCACTTCAACAGCATTAATGATAAAATTAGATCACAAATTATATGTAGTGGTTGCACATACCCAAATTAAGACAGAACCCACATATTCATATAGTTTAGCCCTATATTTGTCATAGTGGTTGTTATGATGTTTTGTAACCAGGAGGCATTTCATTGCAATTTATTATGCATTTAGATTTTGGTAAATGATAAAACAGCAGTAGGATTCACTTATCTGTAAATGAATGAAGAAAAGAAAGAAAGAAAATTAAAAAATATCATCCCATGATTATTTAATTTAATACTTTTAATTATGTTTTTTTTTATGTTGTTTAAAAGTATTTTTGACATTTATATACATTTCAGAGCTGTACTTACATGTAATAGCCATTTAGGGACATTAAAAGTATGGCTGCTGAGTAAACTAAATTTGATTTTTGTTTTTGGTTACAGTGTAATTATACATTTAAGTACTGAATAATATTTATTAACTACACTTACTTTCTTTATGGTTAGGGTTTGGCTGAGGGTTACTGGTATGTAATTATGCATAATTCATTTTTATTATAATAGTAAGTACATGTAACAAGTACAACTTCAAATAAAGCGTTACCTTGTTTTTCATAAATATGTAATTAATTATTAAGAAATATCACACAAGAGCTTTTTCTTACACCTTTCAATATATCTTACAACAGAGATGGGCAGTATTTCAATTAAACGTATCACACAAATACCATATAATTTTTATTTTGTATATTGTGGTCTTTCAAAAAATTATATATTATTATTTCCTATTTACTTATTCTATTTGGTAACACTTTATTTTAGGGTCTCTTAATTAGTTGCTTATTAGCATATTACTAGAATATTAGCCATTTATTAGTAGTAATTAAGCACATATTAATGCCTTATTCTACATGACCTTATTAGACATCCCTAATCCTACCTAAAAATATCTGTTGTTCATACTCACCCTCATGTCATTCCACTCCTGTAAGACCTTTGTTTATCTTTGGAACATAAATGAAGATATTTTTGATGATATCCAAGAGCTTTCTGTCCCTCAACAGTCAGTCACTTACACATTCAAGGTCCAGAACGGTAGGAAAGACATCATTAAGGAATCCATGTCATTAAGTATATCATTAGGCTAAGTAATCCATTTTAAGTGACACGAGTGCTTTTTTTGCATTAAAAAAACATAATTTACCACTTTATTTCCGGAAATATTATCCAAACGCATGCATTGTGGTACTCTACTGAACACTCACTCATGTGCGTTGTGTTGACGTGAGTCTTCTATAGCATGAACACAACACAAATGCGTTTTAATGCTCGCGTTGCTTAATAAAATTGAGGTTAAAACACTGAAGTCACATGGAGTACTTTAACGATGTCTTTCCTACCTTTCTGGGCTGGGAATGTGTAAGTTGCGTTGCTGCCTATGGAGGGAAAGCTCTTGGATTTCATCAGAAAGATGAAAGAAGGAAGGTCTTTACAGGTGTGAAATGGCATAAGGGTGAGTAATTAATGACAGAATTTCCATTTTTGGGTGAAATAAACCTTTAATTTGATCATGGTTCCAACTGGAATAAAATGAAAGAAGCTGTTGGTGCTCAGTGCAAACTGGCTAAGCATGATATTGCTCACTGAATGTTATTACAGGACAGAAGAAAAAGCTGCTCTAGAACTTTACTTGCTAGCTGACAAGTGGCGTTAGCTTACTTGGCAAAAGTTAGCTACTTGTTTCTATAGACAATCAAAATTTTTTCAAGTATTAAATTAAAATAAATATTATTGTTAATGTCTGAACAGCATGTAACGGAAATTAAAAAATGAAAGCCTGTAGACTAATTATTATGTGAATGACTCAGGGCAGTTTTGCTTGTAAAATCCAAGGTAAACTGTCATTGCAGTGCAATTCTAAAGAACCTCATCTGTCGACACGATGTCGTTGCTCGCTCACATTACTATGGAGTGTGTGCAAGAGCATGAGCAATGAGTTACTGACCACAGTTCACTTAACGGCCACCAGAGTCACTAATAACAAGGGTTTCTGTATTCTACACAGAGCCTTTAACAGCTAAATCTCAACATTTTCAGGAGTTAATCTTTACTGTTGACAGTGAAATAGCTTGAGCCATCCTCTTGAGTTAGGTGGTATGACAATACAGTTTCACAGTAGGCCTACTGCTTAATTGCTCACAAAGAACCGATAAAGAAACATGAAAAAATAAAATGTAGAATTGCTTGATGGAATTCAAGTAAACAGAAATGAGAAGAAATATGGATCAATATATTGTATATATTGTGTAGTGTTAGGGTTAAAGAGTATGTTATTTATAAGTTGTTCAAGGAGGGGAAATCATTTATCTTTTTCTTATATGTGTATCTAAATGTAAGGGCATTGTCTCTTGCACTTGATTGCTTGTAAATATTGATTGTATTTTTGTATTTCCAAATTACTTGTATTTTAATTAAATACATTTGATGAGCTCGTATTTGTAATTTGTAACTAAATACTTTTTGATGTAATTGTGCCCATCTCTGCCTTACAATACATCTTGGATAATTGGATAATAAGCATTTAAAATGGGGGGAAATATCATTATGAAATAAATGTTTTTCTCTAATACACATTGGCCACAATTAACGTCACTCTTTTATTCTATACTTTTTGAAACCTCCATTTGCCAGTTTAACAGCTCTAAATGTTCTCCTATAATGCCTGATGAGATCAGAGACCATTCCTTCATCCAGAATCACTCCAGACCCTTTAGATTCCCAGCTCCATGTTGGTGCTTCTACTCTTCAGTTCACCACTCATTTTCTATAGGGTTCAGGTCAGAGGACTGGAATGGACATAGCAGAAGCTTGGTTTTGTACTCAGTGACCCATTTTTGTGTTGTTTTTGAGGTTTGTGTTTGGATTATTGTACGGTTGGAAGATCCAAACATGGCCCATTATAAGATTTCTAACAGAGTCAGTCACTTATTGATTTTTTATCTGTTGGTATTTGATAGAATCCATGATGCCATGTGTCTAAACAAGATGTCCAGGACCTCCAGCAGAAATGTAGGCCCTCAACATCAAAAATACAGCAGTATATTTCATTGTACACATGGGGTACTTTTTATCCCTGTGTTCACCAAACCCATCTTGAGTGTTTGCTGCTAAAAAACTAATTTTTTAGTTTCATCTGACAATAGAAGCCAGTCCCATTTGAAGTTCCAGTCGTGTCTGATAACTGAATATGCTGGAGATTGTTTTTGGATGAGCTCTGAGAATTTTTCTTGGAACCCTCCCAAACAACATGTGGTGATGTAGGTGCCGTTTGACTTTTTTTTTTTTAAGGTTTTCCGACCCCGAGACTCAACTATTTTCTGCAATTTTCCAGCTGTGGTCCTTGGAGAGTCTTTAGCCACTCAAACTCTCCTTCTCACCGTGCATTAGGACGATAAAGACACACGTCCTCTTCCAGGCAGTTTTGTAACATTTATGTTGATTGGAAATTCTTAATTATTGCCCTGATGGTGGAAATGTGAATTTTCACTGCTCTAGCTCTTTTCTTAAAGCCACTTCACTAATTTGTGAAGCTCAATTATCTGTTGCTGCACATCAGAAATATATTCTTTTGTTTTTCTCATTGTGATGGATGATTAAGGGAATTTGGGCTTTGTTTTCCCTCCTATTTATATTTCTGTGAAACAGGAAGCCATGGCTGGATAATTTCATCACCCTGGAGTGCTCAAAATTGCGAATATGAATGGGAATATACTTCAGAGATATTTTACTCATAAGAATTTCTAGGGGTGCCAATAATTGTGTACAACGTGTATTTGAGAAAAAAACATTTATTTCATAATGATATTTCCCCCCATTTTAAATTCTTATTATCCAATGAAAGGTTAGATTTTTGTGAATTCTTTTAAATAGAAGATCAAAAGGATTAACAATGCAGATTAAGTTTCACAGCCGCCTTTGATCATATTTACCAAGGGTGCCGATATTTATGGCCATGACTGTATAGACTTTGCAATGCATGCACAAGCTTCTGTTTACCAAATCTTGTGTGTCTAAATCATTTTTTAGATTTAAAAAAAAAAAAAAGTTCATGTTCATCATCTTTTCTATTCATAAATTTTGGATTCAACTGCCCGATCCATATGGATTTGTTTTACAAAGCTTTTATATCCTTTTTGGATATACGTTTTGGTTACTTAGACTTTCAAAGTTGGAGCAGAAACCTCTCAGGTTTCATTAATAATATCTTCATTTGTGTTTCGAAGTTTTACCAAAGTCATATGGGTTTGGAACGTCATGAGGGAGAGAAATTATTTTCATTTTTGGGTGAGCTAATCCCTTTAAAAACTGTCCCTTTTTCCAGCTCATGAACAATAAAAACACCAACAGGCAATCAGAATTGGAATGATTATCACATTTTTATAGTTACAGTTATCATTATATTAATCATCCTTGGTGTGAACGGCCCTTTACAGCAGAGAAAGTCTTCCATGTATTTTCACATGCTGTGGCTCTGAGAGGTCACCGCTTCATGAGGACAAACACCAGCATTAATTCTCCTCCGGAGGTGCACAACTTTATTCAGGCTTCCAGAAAGGCACTAAAATCAAAATGAGGGAGGCTAGATGAGTCTCATGAGGAAATACATATAGTGGTCCGAGAGGATACACACAACATTCCAGATATAGAAACACAACAGCACAACAGCACACAGCTAGCTACAGCACTGAACATATCAATCTAAGAGAGGTTGAGACGCGTTTATTTGAGTGTGATTCATCCTTCACTGAACAGATTCTTCAGAGAGAACACAACCTCCAGCTACAGTTCATGCTTTAGTGTCATCTTCTCCTTCTGTTTCAATAAATATAATGAGGTGTGGTGGTCCCTGGGAAGCCACTCTGACAGGACTGGTAAACTCCATCATGTCAAGGAGCGGCCGGTTTAAGACGATGGCGTTCCCATGACGGTAATGGCTCTGTTCACAGTTCATCTTTGTAGTACCCCAGCTTGGCGTTGGACATCTCCTTGCGTAGCTGTATGACCTCCCAGAACATCTGCTCTGCTTGGTAAAACACAGCGCCATGACGTATTAGAAGGGAAACTTTCATAAGAACAAACTTCTGCATTTTTACATTTACCATTGTTGCAAACAATCGTCTCATTAACAAATCCTGTGCTTTATGCAATGGTGAAGAGTAATGTATTAAAATATTATTACTTTGTTAATTTACTTAAGGTCATTTTTTTAATTGTATTTTTAATTTTAGGAAACTTTTACTTTCACTACATTCCAATTGTAACCAATATTATATTGTATATTTAAGTCAACTACATTACATAAAAACATATTGTTCTTCGTTATTTTCCAGGGTAATAGCTAAGTCTGATTCATAAATGAGCTGATTCTTTTCAATGAACCTGTTGAATCAGTTCACAAATTGCAATGAATGATTCATTCGCTTATTGTTCTGATTCGACTGCAGCTGTTCTCCAGTCAACAGCAAACAATGCTCATTACGGTGATTACGTTCTGGGGAACTCTCCAAAATGGCGGAAGACGGTAACTCTGGGAGAAGAACTGCTGAATAAATTATGTTATTATTGTTTTCTTTGCGCACAAAAAGTATTCTCGTAGCTTCATAAAATTACGATGTCCTTGCTACGTTTCTGGGTCTGGGAACATTTCAGTTGTGTTGCTGTCTATGGGAGGGTCAGAGAGCTCTCTGATTCCATCAAAAATATCTTAATTTGTGTTCCGAATGAAGGTCTTACGGGTTTAGAACGACATGAGGGAGAGTAATTAATGACAGAATTTTCATTTTTGGGTGAACTATCCCTTTAAACTGATATTATAGTAGGTTGAAGGTTAATGATTTGATACCGTATGTTTTGGTAATAAAATCTTTTCTTATATTAGATCAATAAATGTATCTTTTTCCACTAATCTTCCTTGTTGTAGGATAAATATACAAAATAAATAAATGCAGCTCATCGATTAGTACTATTTACTTTAAATACTTAAATACATTAAAAACAAAACACTTTTTGTAAATTTACTGAAGTAAAGTTTTTACTTACATTTTTACTCTAGTAATATTTTGTTAGGGTATCTGTACTTCTGTACAGTACTTTGATTTGATTTTATGTTCCCGAAGTACTAAATACTCGGCAGTTTGGTGCCAATTTCAAAAATAAACTGTGCTTTTGCGAACAGTCACCTGAATTAAAATTGGTTCATTGTAGTTTTCTATTATCTATCTTTATAGTGTTCAGTGTATTCCGCCAGGCTGAAATGACGTGACTCTCATATTTCCGTAAATGTCGAGGAGCCTTTGTAGATACCAGAAACTGTAGATTGCATAGTGCAGTGACAATGGAACACATGTATTATTGTGCTTTACCATTGGAGACAATGGGAGAATCAGCAACTGTGCAGCCAAAGCAGCCAAAAAATAGCTTTTTAGCAGAAGCAGAAAAAAAAAAGTATTTGAATTTTGAATAACGCATTTATCGGTAAATGCGTTACATAATACATTCAGTAGAATACACAATGATTTCATACTCTAACAACAAATTATTTTTATAAGTAAAACTAAAACAAACTTATACGAACCAGATTAAATCCATGTGGAGAATAGCATCAAGCTTGGACGCTGATACATAGTTTTGAATGATGTGACTATATAAGAGATGAATTATTAGCTTACCATCTTGTTGTTTGACTAATCCTTGGAGGATGTAACGAATGTAGGTGAAGAAGTTGCAGACAGACGTGATCTGATGTAGGTAGAGAAGACATTTATACAAACCTCAGTACTACAAATGAGAATGATGATAATATTCAAAGCATAATAACCAAATACTAAAATGCTGACGGGGTGAATCTAAAGACATATTTAAAAAATCTAAAGAAAAAATTAAGCAATATAATTAAACCATTATTATGGTATAACTGGCTTTTCAGCTTTTTTCCAAGATAGAATTACATATTGAATTCTTTTGATACTGAGGTGAAACATCTTGAGATTTACTCTGACAGTACAAACATGATCAACACTGGAAAGATTTGATTAATATTGGTCAATTTAACATCTAAATGTAAGTTTGGGAGGAGCCTCTCCAAACAAGGTGAAATTAGTTTCTCGGACATTTCTTGCAGGCAGTTTTCTCTCTCAGTTACAAAGTTATGGGCAGACACATTAATGTAGATTTTGATATCTATTTGTACATCAAAATGCATTTATTGGTTAAACTTCCAAACTAAAATTGTTTGTCACAAATTTCATTACATTTATGAACCGCTTGTCCAATATAGGCTTGTGGTGAAATCAATTTTTTTTTTTTTTTTTTTTTTCCTCGATGAAGATTAATTTCTCCAGAGTGAAATACACCTCCCTCACATTCAGGCCCAAGTCACATTTACGGTCTCATTAAGCACAGTATTTTATTTCTGAGTTTTGTTCGCTGGCCTTATATCAGTCTTCAGTCAATTTTTCAGTCAAGTTTTTCATTTTTTCACCTTATCAAAGATACCAAATTTGCTGAAGTGAACCTAGATGAAATGTTACAGCAGATTTCCAGGTCCCTTTTTTGCAATTGCTGTTTTTATCCACTTGCTCGATTTGGTAGGATGGTCTGATGCTAGAAGCATCAGCACATTGTCAAATATTTTCTGATATTAATGTTAAACTTTTAATACGTTCGATTTTGATATTTAAAACATTAATTCTACAACCACTGAAACACATAAATATGCTTTCTTTTTAATATGCAACACACCAGAATGAGAAACATATGAATATTTTCTGAAGACGATCTACCCAAGCATCCATTTTTCAATAAACACCAAATGTGTGATCTTCAAATAATTTCAGAGGAG
This sequence comes from Onychostoma macrolepis, assembly GCF_012432095.1. Classification (NCBI taxonomy): domain Eukaryota; kingdom Metazoa; phylum Chordata; class Actinopteri; order Cypriniformes; family Cyprinidae; genus Onychostoma; species Onychostoma macrolepis. The sequence goes on along the minus strand of NC_081158.1, from coordinate 14,766,245 downwards.
ATGCTGCGAAATATATTACAAGGCAATAATGCAATACTCACCCGATAACGGCAAAACGGAGATACATAATAATAGTTGCTGGAGTCGCCAAACTTGATTCTGTGCTTGCAGGTTTTGGTTTGACCACATAGGGCACATTTCCTGCACAGCGGGAAAGAGATTGAAAGCTTTTAGAAATACATTATACTACAAACCTGATGGACATCTGAGGAGCAATTTAGGACTGTAAACTAACACTTGGGTGAATAATGAAAATAGATACGAGGCACTGAGAAATGAACTCCCTGAAACAGACACTGGGGAAATCAAGACAAGGATTGGGAGGCAGGGCAGCACGGGTCAGATCAGGAGGACTTGAGGGACTAGTCACGATTCACTTACACGAGAGTCTGTGCCATCCTGCTGCCACAGGAAGCCCATCGGAACAAGAACAAAATCAACAAAAGGACACAAATACAGAAAGAAACAATGACGAAAGAAAGTCATGCTGACAGGCTGTTCAGTACACATGATCCACACAACACTTTTAAGAACGATGAAATAAAAATAAACAGCGACATTAGAGAAATAGAGTATTTATAAATCTGACAAACTTTAGATACACATCTAATAAAAAAAAAAAATGAAAAAACACTTTGGTTAAATATAAATTAATGTATAAGAGAAAGTGTAGAATATGTCTGTTTTTGTCCTTGTGTAAGTCTTTGGCGATGCTGCCAACTGTTCATGACAGGTCATGTATGGTTTGTGGTTTCCCAGCATGCTTTGCATGTCTGTGTTCTTCCTCAGTGTGTGTATGGCTTTATGCATTTAATTTCTTTTCTTATCTTTTTTTTAAGAAAGGCTAAATGTCTTACAAGCACAATGATATGTTAGTTTACAAAAAAGGCAACTATTAATCTAATTATTAATTACATTTGCTTACACTGTCAGTCTATTTGCATGATACTTAACTCATATTTAATTCATATTAGGAGAGTTTCAGATTCATGAATCTACTTTCTTAACAAATTATGGCTTTGACACAGGCTTTGTTTCAAGTGACTCTAAATTCAGCCATACTCACTTGGGTCCTCCACACTCAACAGCAGACGCTTTGACCACCGGCAGCGGCTGGAATCCCACCGGCTCCACGCTCAGTGTGTTCTGTTCCACCGCCTCCAGGATCGCCGATCCGAGCTGTGGATCACACAAACTGTACATAAGCCTAGAGGTCGGACGATTAATCGGGCCGATTTTTGGAATTTTTTTTAAATCATCGCATTGACCGATTGTACTGCAAATTAGGCCGATTTAATGGCAGATGTTATTTTCATTTTGCCTTTCCTGTAACGCCTGATAAAGTAGTGTTTGTGAACGCAGCGCTTATTTGATTTCAGCCGTTACCGGGGAAACTGCTATATCTCCCGCTCCAACAGCGCCTCCTGCTGGCAGAGAATGAATTTGCATTTGCAAGTCTGTGGGAAACAGTGGTGTCTACTACTACTACTACTATCTTGTCCCTTGCAATAAACATTTACTCAAACTCTCTTTAATGAGATGAAGGAAAAAAAAAAAAAGAAAAATCGGCCAAACATATTGGTAAAAAAAACTGCCATCATATATCGGCCATCGGCTGCCCTAATTTCTAAATATCGGCATCGGCTAGAGAAAAACCCATATCGGTCGACCTCTACGTAAGCCATGCTCAAATCAAACTACACATTTAAAGTGTCCTAAACTGCCCTCTCTCTTTCAAATAGCAACTGTAAACCTGATTCAATTTACTGAGTCAGTTTGTTTGAATGAGTCATTTAAATGAACTGGTTTAATGATGATTATTTTCAGCTGCGCAACGCGGATACATTGTTTACGTCATTTACGCTTTGATCTGAACAAAAACAACGTATCCGCGTGGTGCAGCTGACACAGAACAGCATACGCTGTTTACGTTCAGTGAATGGCGCTAGGGTGACGCGGAGAAGACGAATTGTTGAATAAAGTTGTTCTTTTTGTTTTCTTTGCATACAAAAAGTATTCTCGTAGCTTTGTAAAATTACGGTTGAACCCCTGATGTCACATGGATTATTTTACCGATCTCCTTGCTACGTTTCTGGACATTGATCATATTAATTACATAACTGTCTATGGGAGGGTCAGACAGCTCTCAGAATGCATCAAAAATATCTTAATTTGTGTTCCGAAGACGAACGGAGGTCGTACGGGTTTAGAACAACATGAGGGTGAAAAATTTTCATTTTTGGGTGAACTATCCCCTTTAATGTGTTCTGTTACATGTGTACAGTTTTTTCATAATTTCTTTGACTGTAATAAACTATTCTATAACTGAAATAAACATGCTTTTTGTATTCTGTTGTTTTATTCAACAAAATATGGCACAGGCTTACCTGTTAAGTTTTTTTTTAAAAGACTAATGTAAGACTTAATTTTGATATTTTGTTTTTTTTCGCATACTATAATAATGTCTTTAAAAATTGTGCTGTAAAATCTAGTAAAATCTACATTATTCAAGACCATAAGCATAAAATTACTTTCAATTATAACCAAGCCCAAAATACACCAGAAGACTCTTATTTTGAAATGTTTATGCTTTACTACATCTAGCTGCTCATTCAAAAAGATGAGATAAAATATGCACTCTTATGATCATCTACAGCATATTACAATATAACGAAACCATAAAGTAAATGTTATAATTCATTAACAGCAGATCATAAGCAATCGCTTAGCATAAATGCAAGGTATTCATTGACAGCAAAATGCTCTTTATCAATGAGCCAGGACACCACAACAGTGCCATATTTTACCTTCAATGTGCAGCACTGATGTCTATTTATTATAGACTCTTGAAGTTTAATAATCACATTAAGTCATATTGCAATTCCTGTCTTCTCTGTCCCCAAATTTAAGAACTCTTAAAATTATAAACTAAATTTAAGACTTGTTAAGAACCCTGAATATAGTAATTGTTTTTCAAACACTATGAAAACAGAGTATTTCTAAAAATAATAATAATAATAATAATAATAATTAAAAGCGCTTGGTAAAATACATTTTTCCAAAATTTCACTGTAAAGTCTATATGCCTTAAAATGGCACTAATTTTTAATTAGGAATCTTGACTTTAGTTAACTATTTCACATTATGAGCAGCGTGTAGCTTTGTACCCTAGTTTCATACAGTTGACATTCGTGTTTTTAGCAATTCATGAGTAGATTCAACCAGCAGAGTGCAGCTGGAGCTCAGTTATTAGCCAAGATTCTCAAAGATTAGCTGAGCTGTCACACTCGTATCGTGCTCATTGGAGCTAATCATTTACAGAAACTAATGTCTATAAAATAAAGTAGAAGGAGGTGCTCCTAAATTCTATCGAGGGATGACAACAGAAGCATACTAGAGGTCTGCATTCCCGCGGTTCTCCCGCGGGAACCGACCAGATTTCTTGCGACGCGGGATTAAATTCCCGAATAAAACGCGGTAGCGGTCGGTAACTCTGGTGTAATTTGAACGGGAGCGGGCGGTCTAACAATATCCTGTTCCCGACATCCTTTCAGAACAGCATATCTGCGCTTTATTCTTATTGACCACCAGCACGGCCTGTACTCAGGACTGTTATGCATGCGCTGCACGCATGAACCAGTGCTTTCTGCTTCACGCGTTTCATTTGCGGGGTCTGTGCGCGCAGCATGTGCATAACGGTCCTCAGAGCAGGCTGTACCGGTGGTGAATATATGGCCCTCAGACAGAACAGGCAGGCAGGTTGACAGAGCAGAATAAGGATGGAGAAAAGTGTGGATGCACTGTCCTTGAATAACGTTCAACTCGGTTTTGTTAATATTTTCCTTAGCCTAAAATTTTAAATGACAGATGTCGATGTTTAAATGACAGGTTTATTTATTTATTTTTCTCTGCGACACTTTTCCTACTGTGTTAACAGCAAAATGTTAAACGAATTTAGTATTTTGACAAGACGAATAAAATAGCTAATAGGCTATTTTTGTGAAACTTACTTTTTTTCCTCTGCGACACTTTTTTCCCACAGTGTTGACAGCAAAATGTTAAACGAATTTTGTGTCTTAAACAAAATTTGTTAAACAAAATTCGTTTAACATTTTGCTGTCAATAAATTCAAGACTCTTTACAAGACGAATAAAATAACAAATACACTTTTGTGCAGACTACACTTTTATTTGTTAGCCTATCTCTCTTTCTTTTAGTAGCGGAAATTTAAATGTGAGATTCTGGAAAAGAGATCTAAATTTAGTGGGAACAGTCGGGTCGGGAAGAAAATTATTCTAAGCAGATGGCGGGTGAACAAAGAGTGAATATATAGCGGGATCTGGTGGGTGCGGAATATAACCTCGCGGGAGCGGGACTAAAAAAAACAGTCCCACGCAGACCTCTAAAGCATACCTCACTCTTAGAAAAGGTCAGACATGGGTAGATGTCTTCTCTGTAAATGCGCTCGAGGAAGGAGCAGCTTCTCTCCAGGGTCGGCTCCTCTTTCCAGACTTTGAACTCGTTGAAGAGCAGTGAATCCACCTAACAAACAAACATATTGTCAAAAACGTACACATACTATTTAATAACCACAATTACAACGCAACTTTTAAAAGTCCACAATGCTGGATGAAAGGAAGATGGTCAGGAAACTTTCATAAAAGGTCATAAACTGTTTGGCTTCAGTGACAGTTCACTTTCATTATATGGAAAACAATGCCCAGTATAATCTTTTAAAATCTTCTTTTGTGTTACACAGAAGAAAGTGAAACAGGGGTGCGTTTCCCCCAAGCATTGTTAGCCAACAATGATAGCAAGTTCTGTCATTAGCAACAGAGATGAACGATTTGGTGTTTCCTGAAACCAACAATAGCAAGTTATGTGGTTGAACTACAGCTGTGGTTAGAATTTTCTTGTTAGTATGACCTGGACTTAAATAGATCATGCTCTTGAGCAAAATAAGCAAGTTTGCATGCATGCATATATTCAACTTTATCTGCATACATACAGGTCAAGGCATATATGCTATATAGAAAATCTGCTTGATTGTTTATATCATAGCAAAATGTACCTATATTATCACCCAGCTGTTTATGTAAAGGTAGATATACTGTATAAGTATGTCTCTAATCTAATCAGCTCCAATCTGCTAAACACGACTGTAAGGCTATTAGGATGTTAGGATATAAACATTACCATTGTGATTTTTTGTAAAGCTGCTTTGAAACGATGTGTATTATGAAAAGAGCTATACAAATTTGACTTGACCTCAAAGGGGGGTACAATGCTGTTTCATGCATTCAGAGTTGTTTACACTGTCCATGCTTGGCATGAGAATCCAACTCTTTAACAAAGTTTAAAAAAAAAATCTGGACGTATAACAGAGTATTTCTGTACAGTTTTTTTCAATCGTGGCTCTTCATGACGTAAACGAGGGTGGAACTCCTTATATGGGCATTTTCCCGGAAGAGCACACCCGTGCACGCATCGACCAGAGCGAGAGCAAGAGCGTGCCCATCAACGCGCTTCATTCAGCTGCACTGCACGGGACTCGTTCGGGAAGAATGCCTCTAAAGAAGTGTGTTTTTGGTTGTGAGGGAAAGGTAACCTTATTCAGCTTCCTGAAGAACCCAGCGTTACATAAACCGTGGATGCAGTTTGTTTTGATGGCGTTTCTCAAGTGCGTTTGTTGACGAAGGTTTTACAAACGAGGCCAAGTTCGAAGCTGGATTTGCACGTTGATTGATACTGAAAGATGGAGCAGTCCCAGCTATAAAAGATCCTGGTCATGATTCAGAACTGCAGACAATAAGTGAAACTGCATCAAATGTCTCCGTTTTGTTGGCGATCAGTGCTCGAGTGCTTGTCACTCTTCAACTCCACCCACAGCGCACCTCCAGGAGCTCGCCTTTTTTACGGAGATAATCGTAAAGCTGTATCTTACTTTTATAAATATGATAAAACTAAAGACTTTTTGGAGATATGAAGGATGCAATACTACTCTATAGGTACTCAAGAATAACATGAGATTGGGTGAAACTGTGTGTGTTATGTCCCCTTTAACTGACTTGACTACTTTTCCTGATTCAATCCTAATAAGCTAGAAAACTTTTTCCATTCTTTTACAGGTATGACTGAGACGATTAGAACAAGAATTTCTCCTACTGACCATTACTGTCTACGTCGGTGTTCTGGCTTTGCATACTTAACAGATTCTGAACCTGTCTCTCTTTCTCATCTTGTGGACATTTTAGGATATATTGTTTTCTTCTTTTTTAGGTTTTGGATGTTGTTGGTCCCAGTCTTTTGTCAGCTTTAAAGAGCAGTTTAGTGAATGGTATAGTTCTATTATGTTTTAAGCAAGGCTCTGAACTGGTTCAAGGAATGAAAACCGGAAACGAACAAAATTTTGACTGGAACAGAACTAGAAACAAAAACAAAATCAAATTTTATAGTTCCGAACAGAATCGAAAATTTTAAATGGCCATTAACCGGTTAATAACGTTATTTTATCGTTCCATTTAATATTTGAAATTTGCTGTCAACCAATCAGGAATTAAAGTAGTACGGACTATGCAAATGACGCTGATGCATCCAACGAGTGAAATGCTCAGCAGTGAACTCTTCATAGGCAAGTCGCAATGGCAATGCGTTAAGAGTTAATCCGAGGATAGTGTAAGAAGGATTCAACAGATCACACGCACCTGCAGCACTTCTGTGAATGGAGAAAACAGAATAAAACTATAGGCTTACATAAAAGGAATATATATATATATATATATATATATATATATATATATATATATATATATATATATATATATATATATACATATATATATATATACATATATATATATATATATATATACATATATATACACATGTATGTATGTGTGTGTATATATATGCATGCCATGGTCTGTCTGAATACTCGATTCTGATTGGCTGGCAGGTGTTGATTAAATTCGTTGAACTGCATAGGTAGTTCCAGGTCAGTTTAATCACGTTCTATATTAATGCGCTTCCTATAAACATTGGTAACCATAGTAACATACAGTTACAGTTAAATAGTAATACAGATGAAAATAACCGTCATTTTTATCGTTCCGGTCAAATATTGCAGCGCAAATATTATTAACATCTTTAATATGTGAATTCTGGCAAATGACCATGGCATAAACGGGATAATGAACGGCTAGCTGTGCATTAAACAATTTGAATGCACTTTCGCTAGCCGTTGATTATCCCATACATACATATACATATATATATATATATATATGACTATTCACTAAATATATTTCACTTAAATCATTGACAGATTAACAAAACAAAAGAAAAAAAAAATGTGCAGAGTTAGGCTTGCATTGTGAGACGTTCCAAAGTTCTCGGAAAGGAAAACGAGACGGCAGAAAGTAGTTTTCTTTGCAAAAGCTTTACAGTTTTATTTAATTTACAGTTTTATTTGTTTTGCAAAAGCTTGACAGTTTTGAATGATGTCTTCTTGCATCTGTATAACCACCCAGCATTGGTATGACCATATCGCGCCTGTACCTCACGCGCACACATACACAACATATTTTTGCCACATTGCAGCCTGTTCATTATCAAAATAAAATACAGTTAAAGAAACACATAAAAAGTTACAGTGCTCCGTTGTCCAACCGGTCCCACCTCATGTGCTGATATAGCCAATGTGAAGGATGATGTTTTACGTCGATGAAAGTACAAAGCCTATAATAAATAATATTTTAGCATCCATATACGTCGCAAATATGGAAACATTTGGATTTGTGCTGAATGAGAGAGGTAGGCATCAGTTTCACCTTAAATTCATTTGTTTTTGGATTGACGTTTTTATAGCCTATATAGCCTTAAGTTTAGAGTATTTGTTGTGGAGAGAAACTAATAACGGTGTTTATAATGTTTGTAAACATTTTGATTTACCGGCATTTTAGCCTACATCATTTCTGAATGTAATAGCCTAATAAAATGCGATGTGAGTCTATGTTTTTTTACCGGTAATAATACAGAGGGAGCAGAAACGTTAAAATATCGATTCTGCTCGGAGTGAACCGATTCACTTTTTTTTTCCGTTTTCAAGCTCTGGTTTTAAGTACACCATGGTGCAAACACTTCTCAAAATGCCCTGGAACTGTGAAATGACGACTCTTCTTCTGCTTATTGGGTGTTTGTGGGGTTCCAGCAGTAAAATTTCTTCAACTTAATGAAGCTAAAATGAAAGTAGTTGTGTGTCCTATCAGTTCAACCAAAAATATAACTTTAAGCCCTTATTTCTAAATTACATAATTAAGCAAATCTTGGTGTGATTGTGGTGTTATTGAACTGACTAAAAGCTGTATTTTTTTTTTTAACTGTGGGTAAATGCGAAAATGAAAACGTTTACGTCTTTTAATGATATTAACATATGCATGCTTTTATTTCTTTAAGGGTGGATTGTTGCAATTCTTTGTATTTGGGGCTTTTCATGCACCACTGAATCATCTTCGGCTCTACTAGGCATGTGACTGGGAGGTCAGTGTTTCTCTATTGTCGGTCTCCCTTTATTTGTTCCCAATTAGATACAGAATTCAGTTTAAAGTATTGTTTTTAACACGATAGTCATCATTTTATAACCCTCAAGTGTTTCTAATGAATAATTTTGTTTATTCATCAATGAACATACATAGAAGTGCAGAAGTGAAATCATGATGATGCGCCTTTTCATATCAGAAACTGTCTTTTTAAAATCACATACGAGGACCATCTACTTGCATTTGCTTTTGAAAGTTCTTAGGTGTATTTTTATGTTTTATTCTTTGTTTTCTTATTTTGCTGATATACTGTTATTGTAATAATATATAGGGACTTTAAAATTTAGATATTATTTGTTTTATAACTGTTGCTCATATGTTGATACCATTCATAGTAATTTGGTCACTTTTGATTTGTAAATGTGCTATTTGGACAGTATATTCAGTTAAGAATGTAGTCAGAAAGAGCACTGGACATGTGCAAGGGAGAATCAGCTACATATGAACTCTTTAGATAAAATACATTTGCTTGTGATTAACAAGACATCAATGGCTGACATGAAACAAACCCAGGGGTATATGGCAAACTTCTGTAGGTGTGGGAGTGATGCTAGACAAATGGACGTTCACCACTAGATACAAACCTCTTTACACTCACGTACAAAGGGCTGCGTCACTGCAACCTCTTGTTGGCTGCCCAACATGGCGCTACTCGTACTCTTGTTTCGACCGTGGCCTTTCTTAAAGGGGGCTTTGGGTCCGGGGGGCATTTCTTTACAGGGGGATGTAGGAGAGGTTGACAGGACCAGAGTCTTCAAAGCAGCCACTTCGGCCTGCAGAACATCAATCTGAAACCAAGGGGAAAGACTGGTGAGATTTCAAACTTATCAGGTATTTACAAAACAAAACATTCACAAAATATTTGTTTAATAAAGATATCAGAAGGCCATTCCTATAGAATGTGTTTTCTGCATTAAAAACCTTAGATGCAAAATGATGGAAAAAAGACGTGAACCTCCAATGTGTGTGTGTGTGTGTGTGTGTTTTTAATTAGTTTATTTTCTTTAGTTCCTATCTTCTTATCTCATACCTTCTTCACAGGACACATGAGAGTTATTGAGCTTTTTCTAGTGTATCTTATTTGATTTTGTTTGATTTAAAAAAAAAAGCATTTTATGCATAAACCATGTCATACCTTAAAAAAAAAAAAAAACTGAATTTACCTCAGCTTTGTTTGCTCACCAAAGCATCATTTTACTCTCATTTGGCAAATGATGAAAGTTCATTTTAAACCCTGTACAAAGAGTCTCAGTGGGCAGATGTGTACGGGTTTCACACATGGTTCATCCAGTTATTTTTATAATATTGTTTATTTCAAACTCACGTGCTTCCTAATGTTAAGCTGATTTTGCACTGATTGGATATAGACATTACTATATGACTAATGTAGTTTATGCAAGATTCAGGATTTAAATTTACAACTACTATATTGGGAAATGTACTGTGAAGAGTATTCTACTATTAAATATTCCACTGTTAAAATCAGAGTAATATGTGACCCTGAACCACAAAACATAAGGGTACATTTTTAGAAAATGAGATTTATACATTATCTGAAAGCTGAATAAATAAGCTTTCCATTGATGTATGGTTTGTTAGGATCGGACAATATTTGGTCGAGATACAAATAAATCTAAATACTGAGAAAATCTCCTTTAAAGTTGTCCAAATTAAGTTCTTAGCAATGCATATTACTAATAAAAAATTAAGTTTTTATATATTTACAGTAGGAAATGTACAAAATATCTTCATGGAACATGATCTTTACTTAAAGTACTAATGATTTTTGGCATTAAAGAAAAATCAATGATTTTGACCCATACAATGTAATATATTGCTACAAATATACCCCAGCGACTTAAGACTGGTTTTGTGGTCCAAGGTCACATATTAGATTTTGGTCATATGGCCTACCTTTAATCCTAAAGATATAGGGCCAGATTTACTAAACAGGTCAAATTAGCTTGAGACTGCAATCCCCTCCACTGTTGAGAGTGGAAAGTTTTTGGCCGATCTACTGGCAATGCACAAATTAAAGAACACAAATGCAGTCAGATCATTACCATAACGAATAACGCAATCTATCAAGAGCAGTGCAATCTACCAAATTAGCAAATATCGCAGCCATATCAAGCTAGGGTTGTTTCTAGCCTTTCATTAGTACAGGGGCACAGGCCTGCCAGCGAGAAAGTGTGCCCATATTTGGATACGTATTTTAAATACCGTTTTGACTGGAATGGATATAAATCATGATCACCTGCAGCACAGGGTTGTTTCACAAGCTGCACACACAAATGTTCAGCTTTGCCAATTGATAGATGGCATTTGCAAGTTTTGTTTTCGACATTAGATTTTAGGTCGACCTCTTCCAGCGTTCTTTTTGTTCTCGGTCTTAAAAAATATTCTGTGAGTCTTTCAGTGTGAGAAACAGCTGCAAATGATTCAGTGCGTGAGTGAACCAAATGAATCAACGAATGAATCAATCATGAACAATTTCAGACCTTTTCGCAAACCCATTTCTAAGGTTGTGATTGTAAACAAAACGACAGATTTTTTTATAGGTTTAAAGGGGGGCGCGACCAAAAAAGTCTGAGAACCACTGGGTTAAGACAAGCTTTTTTGGGTGTTAAATAACTGTGCAAATACAAGTAAATACTACTGCAAACAGTATTTAAATTAATCATTTAAATACTCTCCTCCCATAATTTGCCGTCTGAAAGGGATCTCCTACAATTGCATATGTAATAAGGTAAGACAAAAATAACTGTCCACAGCTGAATTTTCAAATTTTATTCCACCGTGTGTCTTTAGTAAATCCTGACATTAGTTTTTTTTTTTTTTTTTTTTTGTGTCAAAAGATGGTTTGTTCTAGTGCACGCTGTTCGTAAATCTGGCATATAAGATGTTATAAATAAATAACCTCAGTTTGAATTCAATCTTTTGTCTTGGTGACACTGACAAATATTAATTTGTTTGCTGTTAATTAGCTTTTTCTTCTCCAAGCTTCACTGTATTCTCTCATTTAGCTAGTTTATTTGTAATCATGTAGAAAGTCCTGTCTCGTGTCTGAGTAACTCACCTTTCCCAGTGCCTCCTTCAGTTGTTTTTCAGCAGTGGCTTGCTTCAGGTTTGCTTCGTGCACCATCTTATGAGCCTCCTGTTGACAACGTCACAGATCAGATCCACATTAAACACAGACACATCTGAGAATAACCCACACCGAGACACCTCTACCACACCACACCAGACCAGACCAGACCAGAGGCACCTGGCAGAGCAGCGCTACGGTAGGATGAGGACACTCAAGGACTTTGACTAACAGAAAAGATGAGGGAAAACAGAAAGTAAGAAAAACATGAAAAAGGAAAAACAAAAATATATATATATATGAGGATAGTATGAAATGCATAACAGAAAAGGGGAAGTGAAACTTCAGAGCAGGTTACCTAAACACTCAGCACATCTGGATTCAGATTATGTGAAGATCCACATGATTAGAGAAGCTTCAGTTGAAGTATCTGGAGGTGGTCACTTGTTTAATTCAGTAAGATTCTTTAATAACTTTAGAAATAAGGTATTGACACAGGTTTCACAATTTAATTTGTTTCTGATTCACAAGTTCTCAGACTTGATTCTGATCTCGATTCATTTGGAAATATTCCAGGTAATGCCTACATGCCAATTTTGTTAAGCACATCAAGCAAAATAAACATAAAACCCCATTTCCAACAAAAGGTGTGTAAACTGCTATAGAAATCTGTGAAGAATCTGTGACTTGTTAATTCTCTTTAAACTTTATTTGACCTTTATTTGATCCAACTTTACTGTATTCTGTAAATATAAACACATTACCAACAAGTTGGGACAGAGGCAAAATAAAAATGAAAAGATTATAGAATATCCAAGTTGGTAATAGTTGGTGGTGTCATTATTGGGTAAAACTACCAATGTCAGTCTTTGCAAGCAAAGTTGGGTCGTGGATTACCACTTTGTGCCAAACTTCAAAAATAACATTTCTTAATGCAAGATTGCAAATAATTTAGCCACCCATCATTTCTATACAGAGACGTTGTCAGGTTCTCTGGTGCAAAAGTAGGGCTGCTCGATTAACAGAAATGAAATCGGGATTAGGCAAAAATATTAGCAGGTGATGGAGATTTACTACTAATCACAGAACCAGCTTTACTGACATGATGCTTATGACAGTCACATTCGATTAATCGAGCAGCCCTATGCGAAAGACAGTGGAAATGTGTGCTGTAGACAGTTAAGTCCACATTTCTGCTTGTTATTGGGAAAAACAGACATCGAGCTCTCCACGCCAAAGCCACAGGGACCATCCAGACTTTTATCAGCGACAGGTGCAAAACCGAGCATCTGTCATTGTATGAGGGTAGATCAGTGCCTAAGGCAAGGGTGACTTGCATATGTTTGAAGGTACTATTGAGGCTGAGGCATATATTGGGATTGTACAGAGACATATGCTGCCATCAAAACAACATTTTTTCCCAGGAAGTCTCTGGTCAATAATGCGAGACAATGTCAGGCCTCATTCACATGTACAACAGTGTGGTTTCGTAGGCACAGAGTGGATGTGCTTGACTGGTCTGTGTCATGATGAAGAGAGTAAGGCAACAAGGACCACAGACTGTTGAGGTTAAGTCTTGTATCAAGCGAGAAAATTCCACTTGCAAAATTGGAGCAATTAGTATTCTCAATTCAAAAACTAATAAAAAAATTTAATTAAAATGAAAGGATGATTTAAAAAGTTTACACAGTTGTAAACATTCCACTTTCCCAACTTTTTTTGGAGTTTGTTGCAGCCATTAAAAATCTAAATGTGTTTATATTTACAAAATACAATTAAGTTGGCGAGAGAAAACATTGGAGGTATTTTCTTTTCTTTTATTTCTTTGAAGCAGATTGCAGATTTTATTGCATTTAATAACATGTCCCAACTTTTCTGGAAATGGGATTGTATAATTGAGTGCTGCGGGGATGACATATTTTTGGAGGTGAAAAACCCAAAAACACTTCCGAGTTCCATCACCCTGAAGTCAAGGTTTTTGTCAAATGCCTGAAATAAGGTCCGTGGTTAACACAAGCCCAATCCATTTTCACATTTGTGACCCTGGACCACAAAACCAGTCATAAGTAGCACGGGTATATTTGTAGCAATAGCCAAAAATACACTGTATGGGTCAAAATTATCCATTTTTCTTTTATGCCAAAACTCTATAGGATATTAACTAGATATTTTGTAAATTCCCTACCGTAAATATATCAAAACTTAATTTTTGATTAGTAATATGCATTGCTAAGAACTTCATTTGGACAATTTTAAAGGCGATTTTCTCAATATTTAGATTTTTTTTGCACACTCAGATTCCAGATTTTCAAATAGTTGTATCTCGGCCAAATATTGTCCTGTTCTAAAAAAAAACATACATCAATGGAAAGCTTATTTATTCATCTTTCAGATGGTGTATAAATCTCAATTTCAAAAAAATTGACCCTTATGACTGGTTTTGTGGTCCAGGGTCATATTTTATTCTACAACATAAAATACCTCAGGAATAGCCCCTTGTGTTTAAAAAAAAAAAAAAAAAGTTTTTATCGGTCTTGAAAAAGGCAGAACACGTGCTAAATGTTAACACATGGCTAAATGGGACTACAGAGTTTGTCAACAGTTTGTTCAGTTGAACTTCAGTTTTATTTTCAAAAGAGCTAAAGCAATGTGAAGTGGACTAACATCTTCTGTACTCTAATTTTCATGGCACCCTAAAACCAAATTAAGCAGTAAATCATTGCGAAATAGTTTCAGCTAGATAACGATCTTAATATCATTTTCTGGGATTGTTACAAAAGTTTGTTAAAAGGTCAAAACAGATGGGAGGTTTTGATGTGAATTGATTTACAACCCTGATAGCACAAGCACGTCATAGAGGCACATTCAATGGGTGTGATTTTATGGACTATCATTTATGGGGCACTTGCTATACTATATATAGTAGATGATGTTTATGAATGTGCCTTTGTCTATTTGCTCTTTTTATACAACAAATTTGGTATGTTCAATTCTTTGTGAATCCTGTTTGTTCTTTGCGAATTCCAGTTTGTTTTTCAAAAATAAATAAATACACACAGAGTTTTAATATATATACACACTACCAATCAAAATTTGTGGCAAGTTTGAAAGAAATTAATACTTTTATAAAAGTATATACTATAAAAGATTTCCATTTCAAATAAATACTGTTTTTAATACAACTGTTTTCAACATTGATAATAATATGAAATGCTTCTTGAGCAGAAAATTAGCACATTAGAATTATTTCTAAAAGCTCATGTGACACTGAAGACTGGAGTAATGACTGCTGAAAATTCAGCTCTGGCATCACATAAATAAATTTCATTCTATAATATATTAAAGTATTTTATTTTAAATTGCAATAGTATTTCACAATATTACTGTTCTACTGTAATCTTGATCAAATAAATGCAGCCTCGAGCATAAGAGACTTTCAAAAATCTTCCCAAAGACCCAAACCTTTAAATGGTCGTATATAGAAGTTAAAAAAAATACTATTTATGACTATGTATTGTTAACATGGTGCCTATAAATCAAAAGAATAATTAAATATGATTATTCTGTGTTGTTCACAGTGACGAGTTTTACTTATTGCATATATAAAATATACCCACCATACAAATAATATAATTTCTCACTCTGTTACACTTTTAAGGTAAGGGTTGAAGTGTGGACAGAGTGCCATCAAAAACAGATTTAGTTCTGTACTGAATTATTTGTCTATTTGAGTTGACCCATCACAGTGCTGAGTGTTCAGAATAACTCCAGATGATCAAGTGCTTCCAGACACACACAGATCTGCTCTGTCATTTGGCAAAAGAAACCAAACAAACCTCAAAAAGGCTAGCAGTGAGTTCCTCCAGCTCCTGCCCCAGCTGGTCTCTCACTTTAGAAAGCCTCTCACACTCCTCGTCTTTTAACTTAAGCTCCTTCAGACACATGCAATGACATGAACAGAATACACAAATGATAAACAGAATAGAAAAACAGGGAATGTATGGCTCATTCTCTCATTTAGCCCATGATGTCAATGTAAAAGGGTGGATGATACAACACACACTACAGTATTGTTAATTGAAAAAGTTTAAAAGTTGTTTTTGTTAATTGAAATACAGCTGAAATAAAATAAAATAAAATAAAATATAAATATCAGTAAACTTATGTTTTTTAGTTAGCTTCCAAGGCAACATTTCTAGTTTTCAAGTGGAAGTACTACACT
This sequence comes from Onychostoma macrolepis, assembly GCF_012432095.1. Taxonomy (NCBI): domain Eukaryota; kingdom Metazoa; phylum Chordata; class Actinopteri; order Cypriniformes; family Cyprinidae; genus Onychostoma; species Onychostoma macrolepis. The sequence continues at coordinate 14,750,338 of NC_081158.1, read as the reverse complement.
GATTTAACACTGAAATTAAAGTGAAATAGTTAATAGTTAGCTATAATAATACAATTAATTAATGACAAAAGCACATAAACTTACAAAAAAAGTGACTAAATTTTAAATGAAAATATAAAAATAACAGCTAATTCAAAATATACTATAATAGTATAGAAATAATTATAAAACACTGCTATTGCTAGGCCATGTCTCGCATTAATATATGCTTGGGTTTAAAATATGGTTTGGGGTCAGTATGCATGTTTGTTTGTTTGTATATTTATTTATTTACCTACCTATCTAAAGATTTTATTCAGCTAGAAATAATTTATTCTGCAAGAATGCATTAAATTTATCAAAAGTAACAGTAAAGACATTTAAAATGTTACAAAACATAAAAGATTAATTTTTCCAAATAAACTGCTGTTTTTTTTTTTTTACTTTTTAAAACTGAAAAACAACTTGTTCAACACACTCATAATAATAAGATAACAATAATAATACGAACCATTATTAATAATTAAGAAGCAATAATAATTGAGCATCAAATCAACATATTGGAATGATTTCTGAAGGATCATGTGACACTGAAGACTAGAGCAATTATGCTGAAATTGCCATTACAGGAATAAATGACATTTTAAAAATAGAATTTGAACTGAAAAACAGAAAACATATGTAGAAAATCTTTTACAAAAACAGCATTAGGTTACACTGAGCTGTTGAGATGTGATGGAGTGTGTACAGATGACTAATATCTGTGTGTTCCTGAGCACATTTTCTCAACAGCCAGCCATGTAATACCAAGGATAAGACTTTTAATACAAGCTTTTTTGAATAAAACCTTGTGGAATAAAATTCAGTTTCACTCAAGACAACAGTTTAAAGTATCCAATCAACAACCAATCGATTCAAGTTCGATTATCAGTTTCAATTAAATGTACATCGCATCATGTAAGAAAAGATCTGTTGCTATGTTACGTTGCAACTTTAAAATGTAAAATGTAAACAATTAGTCTGACAGAAATCTTTCCAGTCCAGTTTTACGAACTCAAACTAATAAACTTCACCCATTGCGCTAATAAAGTAATAAACTTTATCCATTGGACAATGCACACACTTTGAAAAAAAAAAAAGACAGGTGACGTGTGACATGTATTTGAGCTTTGATTATGTAAAACCTGCTGAAGCGTGCTTATAACTGTGCAAGTGAAAAAAACAAACAAACAAAAAAAAACAGACACATGTGTAACAAACTTCACATTTTTTGTGTCCCCACTAAATCAGAATATCCACCCCTAGTAGAAAATCTAGAGCTGTAACTGAGTGGAACAGAAAAACTAAACAACAATCCTTTTTCAAATGCACCACTTCACTATTTTTGGGAGAAAACATGTTAGTGTTTATATTTAGCAACTACGTTGAACACATTTCTCTCTTCACAAAACGGCACTTTTGTGGCTGTGCTGAGCTGCTATATTCAGATCATGTCACAATATTTCAAAAATACTGATGATGACAGATGTCAAACTGGATTAATATAAAACATCAGTGGCGGTTCCTCACTTCATATCATGTCCACTTTTGACTATCAGCATGAAGCCTGGTCTAGTCTGCAGCTTATTCTGGCCCAGAAACATCCACTTAGATAAGAAAATAATATGACATAACCAGACAAACCTTTGTTTGACATGGCATTTAGGGGCAGGACTGTCTTATTGATGACACCACAATATAAACTGATATGGGATATATTGATATATTGACTTTGTTATTACGTTGTTTACGTTCAGTAGACAGCGCGCGCATGCTGAACGTAAACAATGCTCATTACGTTGCTTATGTTCTGGGGTACTCTCCAAAATGGCGGAAGACGGTAACTCGGGAGAAGAATTGCTGAATAAATTATGTTATTATTGTTTTCTTTGCACATAAAAAGTATTCTCGTAGCTTCGTAAAATTACGGTTGAACCCATGATGTCACATGGACTATTTTACCGATGTCCTTGCTACGTTTCTGTGCCTTGATCGTGGTAGTCTCCTTGCTGTCTATGCAGGGTTGGAGAGCTCTCAGATTTGATCAAAAATATCTTAATTTGTGTTCCGAAGATGAACGAAGGTCTTACGGGTTTGGAACAACATGCGGGTGAGTAATTCATGACAGAATTTTCAATTTTGGTTGAACCATTCCTTTAATGTGCAATACACGCTGCTGCATTAAAGAGTGCCAAAACAGTATTTATTGTTTGGATTTTAAAATAAATTTGATAGAATTTGTAAGTTGAGACTTTGTTTATTGTGAAAAGCTTATTGTGATTTACTGGATAGCAGATGCACTACACATATCTACTGAAAACAGCATAGACTAAACGATCGATTTGTTAATCAAAATGAGAATTAATCAAAAACGAGAAATCACCATTTTCAACCCAGCCCTAGATATTCCTTTTCTGTTGTGAATTACATTGTGTCCTAACTAGAGGCACGTGATAAAAGGTATCTCTTCAGAGTCTGAAATTTTTTTTGTGATGTTCATAATTTCTCATTCGTCTGGGTTAAATGCATCTGCTAAATGAATAAATGTAAGTTTAGATCAGTGAATGTCATTGGTTTAGTGTCTCACCCGTTGTGCTTTGGCGAGCTCCTCCTTTAGCTTCTCGTAGCCTTTCTCTCGGACTTCCATAACTGATGGACTTCTGAGACGGGACAGACTGTCTGTGCTCAGGCCCAGAACATCCTCTCCATCAGCGGACGGAACGTTGCCCTCCACTGTATCCACTGCAGGATCATTTCCACTGTGGAGACGAACATCAATTTGATTTAGAAACTCTCTCTTCAGTCTAAAAAGAGCTTTTATTGAAACTAAGGTGAGGGATCAGCGTTTCCCCTAGTCTTATGGTTTGGGGCGGGGGGGATTCCATTTTTTCGTGACTCCTCTTTAATGGTTAAATTGTATTAATTAAAAAGCATGTCTAATTAATTGAAATTGAATTATGAAACTTAAACAATTTAACATCAGTTTATTAAAAGTTTAACAAAAATGACATGTTTAGGGCCCTATGAAATGTTTTATTTTTTCCAACCTTATGTTTTATTGTTAACAAATTCTGTGTTTTAGCATGTCTAATTATTTGAAAGCGTAAAAACAAATTTCATTTATTCTTACAATAGCCTTATGAATTTGTTTTCCTCAGAAATTCTGTGTTGTGTATTTACATTTTTATAAGGTATAAAACATTCATTTAATTTATCTTTTAATTAATGAAAATTAAACATTTATTTTTTTGGAAAATAAAGGGGATATAATATTGTATGATTATTCCTTAAAAATAAGGTTTTAATAATTTTAGTAGTAGTAGTAGTAGTAGTAGTAGTAGTAGTAGCCTATTACGTACATTCTACTGAACAACAGTAATATATTTCTGCAACAAATATCAAGTTAAACCGAACTTTTATTTTGATGGGTTGCCGAATACCTTTACATTTCTGTGTGTATATAATATGAGGCTAGTTTTACTCAAATGAAACGGTCAAATGCTCAAGAAGTGACTCTCAGAGCAGTTCTGGAGATAGTTGTTCGCATTTATCTTCTCATTAGTAGCTGGGTTTCCATCAACCTGTTTTAATGCACATTTTGAAGTATTGCATGAGAAACGAGTGATGGAAACGCCAAATTTCGAATAAAAATCCCTTAATTCGCAAAAAAGTTTTTACGCTCGCTTGAGGTGGTTTTTAACTTGTGCAAAAAAGGGTTAATGCGAATAATGGGAGATGGAAATGCATTTTGCGAATAAATTCCTCCAAGCGCATCAAAAAAGTCATGTGACTTTGCGTTATGAGACGGGATAACTTGACTAGCAGCGGACTGATCTCGTTCCACAGCATCTGAAATGTTGTTATGATCGTTCTGAAATGCCTGAGCAGTCTGTCATCAAAGTATTTCTGTATAATTGTCTTACACGACTGTGTTCCCAAACAGCAGCATTCACCTCCGAAAGCAATGACATTATTGTGTTTCGTCTGCTCGCTCTGAGGCGCAATAAATTTTTCGTATATGGAAATGATTCTATTCAGTAGCTTATCCTAGTTTTTTATAGGCTATTTAGTGCCAGTTTACCAGGAAGTGACGATTTTGTTCTCTTTGACTCATTGGATGGAAACGGTGCTCGTTCGCAAATGTTTTATGCAATATTCCAAATTTGCACATAAGTTAAATTCGCAACTTTGGATGGAAACCCGGCCAGTGAGATGACAGACAGACCTCCTAATATAATAGCAAGGGAAACACTGGGGATATTTTATGGATAGCTTTCCATAAAAGTAAGAACTGTCCGTTTTGATTTCATGATGACTTAAACTTCATCAGACCATCACAGATAAAACATCCAGGTGCATAGAGTACTTGTCAAAAGTTTGGAAACATTATGATTTAAGAGTTTTTAATGAAGTTCCTAATGCTCACCAAGGCTGCATTATTTGACCAAAAGTAAAGTAAGACTGATTGCACTTTTTTTTTTATTTGAATATATTTTAAAATGTAATTTATTTTTTGTAATGCAAAGCATTTTTTCAGCATTACTACAATCTTTAGTGTCACATGATCATGATCATTCTAATATATACCGATTTGCTGCTCACTTATATTGGTGCTCAGTTAATAATAATGTTTTTTATTACGACCAATGTTAAAAACAGTTTCAGCTGCTTAATATTTTGAGAATTAGTTTTTTTCAGGATTCATTGCTGAATATAAAATTTAAAAGCTTATTTGCTGAATAAAAGCATTCATTTCTATTAGAACACAACACACACACATAAATATCGAGTAGCACAACTGTTGTCAACATTGATAATAACCTGGATATGTTATTTCTTACCGAGACTTGGCAGTCACCAAATGACTATTTGCATCTAAATCTGCTTACACCAACCAGATATCAATATCCGTCTAAACTAGTGCTGTCAATCGATTAAAAATTTAAATCGCGTTAACCACAGTCATGGGCTGTGATTAATCATGATTAATCGCACATTTAAATTACTAGGATTTACCTGTAATTGTGTTGAAAAAGAAATGCATGAAACTAGTTTAAGGAAACAGAACCTTTCACACTTCCGCCAGGTATGAGACATAATCCTTATTATTCTTTTATCATTATTCTTTTGTTTTTATTCAGCCATTATCAGCCTTTATACTGGCAATAAAACATTTACCAAGCCACATCGCTTCAATCCCAGTATACATTTACCCAAATATTATCAAAAGTATTTCTAAATAAATACAACAAAACATTTTCTTGCGACCTTACATGAAGTATTATGACAAAATGCATTATGAAGAAGAATTGGACCTGTTCTGCAGCTGCATTAGAGCTAATAGCATCATGCTTCATAAGACAATTTATAAGATTAATAGTGCACTTTTACTCAGAACTCACTTCAAACCACCATCGAGTGTTTGTAATAACTTCCTTTTACGATCACATGTGGAATTTGGTCATTTACTGTTGTTAAAATATGCTATTTATAGCCTTTTATATTGCTGCACAAATTAGCATTTCAGATGTACACATTCAATCTCAAGAAAATATCTATCGTAATCGTGTGTTTATCTTCTTATATAATCTATAGTGGCTGTTGTCATGTTTATTTCTGCTGTGTAAAAGCCTTAACATGTATGCTCTGCTGAAACTCACGTTGTTTGTGATGTTACTGTCTCTCCGTTCTTAAGTTGCCAGGGATACATTTCAAGTATAATACACATTAGTAAAAGGATCTATTTTAATTTTTATTTATCTATATACACTTTGAGCGGCCGCGGTACATTAAAAAAGTAGCCCAAAAAAACACAAACCACGGCTCTGTAATTTTTTTCCCGCGACTGTATTTTCAAAATAAACCACTTGTGCCGTTACCCTGGCAACACTGTGCTGTAGCCTCATCACACAATGATAGATGACCTTCCGCGCTGCGATGATGGGAAGAAGTTGGGGTCAAACCTTATCAAGCGATTAATCTGCGTTAAAAAAATATTAACGCGTTAAATTTTTTTGATTAAATCGCATGCGTTAACGCGTTAACGTTGACACCCCTAGTCTAAACCACGTTCAACTGGCAAAGGGGTGGGATCTTGCAGTTATTTATCGTGACTCCATAGAACTTAGCAAGTAAGATAACCTGGGATGACACAGCACAGGCTAACGTTAGTAATTCACTGAGTTCTGAAAAGAATTCAGTTTGCTGCTTGGGTGGTCTGTAAATCAAAACAATTATTAGGGGACGTTTTAAGGCAACCTTCATAACCATAAACTCAAATGTCATAGTATTATGCAAATCCAGTTTGGTGACTTTAACATCCATGTGGATACTGTCTGCTCTAATACTACTCAACTAATGACTATACTGGGCTGCTTCGATCCATTTCAGAACATAAACTTTCCAACTCACACTCATGGTCATGCACTTGATCTGGTCTGTACATCTGGTTTGAATAATATCTCCGTCAGTGGTCTGGCTATTCCTATCTCTGACCACAAGCTTAATATTTTTTACTTTACATTAATCTGTCCAGCCAAATGCACTGATAACATAACTATTTCATATCGTCGTGTAAATGCTGTTGATATCAGTACATTCTCTGCCTCTGTTGCTTCCTCTGCTGTTCCTGAAGTTTAAAATTTTACCTGTCCATCTATGATTTATGATATGTACCATTCTCTTATTGTTAACATCTTGGATGAGTATGCTCCAATTAGGACCAGGTCTGTTCCCATGTCTCACGCCTCTCCTTGGTTTAATGCGGAGGTTCGTGCTATGGAAGCAAAATGCAGACAACATGAACGTCTTTTCAGGAAAACGGGTTTAACTGTCCATTTTCTTGTTTATGCTGACTATATTAAGAACCATAAAACTGCCTCGAATGCAGCACGCTCTTCTTATATCTCCAGCATCATTAACAAAGCTAAGAAAATAGGCCTAAAGCACTATTTAGCATGGTAAACAAACTAATCCAGGCACCAAATCATAGTATCATAGTAACATGAATCTGATGATTTGTGTTGTACTTTCTTACAACACTTTCAGGGAAAGTTGGATGTTTTATGTGGAACCTTTGGAGAGGAACCGACTATTTCTAATTGTGAGCAAATTCAGTCTACCCAAACACTAACTACCTTTTACCTTGACAAATCCATCTCTAATTGCTGATTTAATACAGAAATCGAATTCCTCTTCAAGCCCGCTAGACCCTGCCACTACTTTTCTCCTGAAACGATATCTAACCTGCCATTTGTATCAAAAATTGTGGAAAATACCGTATTGACCCGAATATAAGACAATGTTTTTTTCCTTGGAAATACATCTGAAAAAACGCATTCGTCTTATATTCAGGGACTAGACTTTGACATGTCAATAATACACCCACAACAATAGGTGGCACCAAAAACGCATAAAACAAGTGTGCCATGAAATATGTAATGTAATGTGTGTTGAAAAGATCACGAATGAAAACAAATGAAAAAGAAAAGCTTACAGCAGCATGATCGTGACTGTCATGTTAGCCTGATGGGACCAAACTTCCTCTGTAAGTGATTTTAAAACATAAGACAGTACCCAGATTTGAAGACTACAATAAGATTTCATGTCTACTGATAATAACATTTTGGTAGGCTACTATGAGATGGATAGCCTAATTGTTATATAATTCAGATGGGCTACCTGTTATTTCAATGGTATATCAAAATTTTCCAATGTCATTGTTGGTACATTTTACCAGTATTTACCATACTTTCAAAACAAAAATTAGAATTGGAAAAATATGCAATATGAAAATAATTTAAGAATAAATGTGTTTTACAGAGAGAGAAAAAAAGAAAAACAAGATTTGGTTTTCAAAAAGCCTTTTTCCAACAGGTACATCTGGAAAAAGGGGGGTCGTCTTATAATCAGGGTCGTCTTATATTCGGGACAATACGGTACTGTTGCCTCTCAGCTGCAGTGATTTCTAGCCCACAACAATCTCTTTGATATTTTTCAGTCTGGTTTTCGCTCACAGCACAGTACGGAAACTTCTCTAGTAAAGGTCGTCAATGATCTCTTACTTTCTGGTGATTCAGGCAGTTTATCAATTCTTTTATTACTTGACCTCAGCTCAGCTTTCAATACTGTTTGTCATAAGATATTACTCTCTCGCCTGGCAGAGTTTGGCATCTCAGGTTCTGCATTATCCTGGTTCTCCTCATATCTCACAGATAGGCAATACTAGGGGTGTGCAATATGACGATATTTAATCGTGAACGATTAAAATGTCTCCATGATTCACTTTTTCAGAAATATCATTGTATCGTCCAATAGTGCACGTTCTATCAGTTGCAGTGCTACAGCTTTCGCCTACATCCCAACATGCTGTGCAAGTAACATTACGCGACAAATTGAGGTGCGCGCCAGATGACGGCTCGTGTGTTCAGTGAGATTTAGCAACACAGTGATGATGGATGAAAACACAGAGGAGTTGGTCCCAAAAAAAATTAGACAACGGTAATATGGAAATGGTTTGGATTTTCTCCAACAGATACGGCGCAAACAACGGTTATTTGCAAATGTTGCAATGATAAGATTCGCACGTCGGATGGCAGCACAACAAATCTTTTTAACCACCTCAAAAGAAAGCACCCGAAAGAATATGCTGACAGTCAGATTGTGAGGGGACCCCACGCGAGTGCAGGAAAATGTGGAAAACTGTGGAAATGAGGGCTTCAAAAGACTGCTCAAAGTCGTGGATCTGCGTTACGAGATACCCAGCCGCAAATATTTTTCCGCCACGGCTGTATTCCGAATGCCGCAGCAAGATGGAACACAAAATTCAAAGCGTCAATTTTTTTGCTACAACTGCTGATTTGTGGTCAAGCCGCACGTCAGAACCTTATTTAAGCCTAACCATTCACTTTATTCATGACTAGAAGCTGTGCAGTGCATGTCTAGAAACAACGTATTTCCCATAAGATCACACGGGTTGAGCTCATAGCACAAGGCCTCAGGGAAGTGCTTGAATGTTGGGGACTGAAAGAGGCAAACATTACCTGCATGACTACCGACAGTGGGACTAACATGGTGAGGGCCTTGGAGCTCAACAGTTGGACGAGTCTGCTGTGCTTTGGGCACAGACTTCACCTAGCTATCGGTGAGTGAAACTAAAAATAAAAAAATATATAGTCACTGGCAAAAAAGCTTCTTTTTTTTTTATTGTAATACTATTTCACAGTATTAGTGTTTTTACTGTATTTTGAGCACATAAATCCAGCCTTGGTGAATAGAAGAGACTTAATTAAAAACATTAAAAAATTTTAATGTTTTTAAAATATTGACAAGTACTGTAGATCATATCCAAATACATCTGCCAAATATCAAATACATCTTTTATATCATCTTACATATCATATCAAACACATCTCATAAGCTTTTGATGGCATCTCCTCAAAATAATACAAAATACTTCCTTTTTGGCTTTTGCCAAAGTGGGACAGGAACCGGAAATTTGGACTGGAACACAGTGTCGCATCACTTTTGTTCAATATGACATTTACTCGATTGTTCCTCATGTCGTTCCACCCCTGTACGACATAACTTTCTACTCTGCAGCATAAAAGCAGATATTTTGAACAATAATGGAAACCAAACAGTTTTTGTGACCAATGACTTGTCATTTTATGAAAGAAAAAAATAAAAAGAAAAAATTCTAAAAATATCTTCTTTTATGTTCCACAGAAGAAAGTAAGTCATAGAGATTTGGAGCGACATGAGGTGTATTATAAACACACACACACACACACACAAACATATATATATATATAGTCGATTACTAAAATTAACTGACTGGAGTAGCTTGTCAAAATACATCCAGTATAGACAGTGTTGCCAAGTCCACGGTTTTACCGCAGAATTGGGCTACTTTTACACTGTTGCCACAGGTTGTTTTTTAGTCCACAGGTTAAAAGCAATCTCCCCAGAACACAATTTTGATGAAGGGGACCCCTAACTAAGGGGGAAACCATGGAAAAAAATGTTTCTGTGCTTGTTTTTAATAGTGATTGAGCTGGTTTTGTTCCTCAGACCTGGCAACCCCCAGTGTAGACACTGTGTTTGGTTCACCTGCTGTTCCTGGAGTCTTACCTGCCATTGAGGGTGTCCTCTGTGCCGAGGTGACAGGGGGTCGAGTACACGGGCTGGGTGGGCAGCTGGTCGGCTCTGAGAGCATTGGGTGCGTTCTGGCTAGAAGTCAAGGAGTGTGTGCGATACAGTGTGCTGGGGGGAGCGTTGTGCTTTGGTGGGCTCGGGTCTATAACACCATGAAGATCTGGGGTGGTGGGTGACGCCAGGTTCACCTCATGGAACCCTTCGAGTGGTTCACTGGCCATAGCCGCAAATATCTTCATACAGTGATCTGTGCAAACATCGGGAGGATAGGTAGTTCAATTACGAGAGTAAATAAAAGCAAAATCCAATGACTATGACCAAAACTATCTCATTAGGATGTGCACAATTCCATATTTTAAAAAAAGACTTGTCAAAAACTACCAACAAGGTTTGGTTTCATTTGTTAATATTAGGGGTGGGCGACCAAGATCATTTTTAGTTTATTTCACAGTAACGATATATATAATGACAGTTATATTTTTCTTTAAATAAGGTCCTTATGATATAAAAATTTTTGATACCATAAAAATTTAGCTGAAAACAAGTAATCAGGCAACGATTAAATAAGAAGAAACCAATTACAAGCAATTGGATTAAAAAAACTACAGTAGAACAAATGAATAAGAAATTATACATTGTATAAAGCAATCAAAAAATAAATAAATCATATTAATCACTGTGCAAATTAGCTATATTTCTTCTTACGGTTACAAAAGAGATTTTCTCTCTTCTGTTGTTTGTTTAACAGACAGCAGGAATATTAGACTGCTGTCACTTTAAGAGCTGCCTGGATCCAATATGGTGTTACATGTTTTCTTTTCCGCTATTTGCTTTCACTTAAGACCTAAATTACTTTGTTTATGAGGATACTTGCAAAGATGGCCATTTTGACACATACAAGTGTGTGTATTTAACCATTCAAGGCCTATAAAAATGGCAAAAATAACTCTCTGACAGCGCTCAGAAACAGTCTCCCAGACAGTGCGCACATAAAGCGAAATTAGTTCTCTTTTGCTGCTGATTGCATTTGAACGGCTTAAAATCACTTGTTTTTAAACCGCAATGCTTAAAAACACATGCAAACGAGAAGTTTTTGTGACCATGCAGCACAGCCATGTCAAATGAGCATGTAACTGCGATAGAAACGATAGTCCAAAATCTCTACCGGTTCACAAATTTCTACCAGTTATCAGTTAACATTTATTTAACTAACATTAGTTAACATGAACTAACAATTAATAACACTTCTACAGCATTTACTAATCTTAGTTAAAGCTAATCTAAATTTTGCTAAAACATGTTAAGGTCAAAAGTTGTTTTAGACAACATCAGTTAAAGCACCGTGAACTAACATTAAAAAAAAATTAATAAAATTTTCATTAACTAACATTTACAAAGGTTAGAAATGCTGTAAAATATATTGCTCCATGTTAGTGTTTAACAAATGTGACCTTACGATAAAGTGTTACCAATGTAATTGTGTTTAATATCTGCTCTGTACAAAGCACTACAGAGAATGACACCAACATAATATTATATAATAAGAGATAACAATCTGTAGAAAAACATTATTATAACAGCAGAGAAATGTGAACATACCATTGTGATGAAATGATGTGTAAAGCTTTAGAACACAAGTCAGCAGGAACAGCAGAACAAACTTTTCTCCTCATAAACCACGTCTGGTTCCTGATTTGTCTTCACCTACAGACACACAAAACAAGAATAAAACCCACAGATGAATAAAAAGTGAATAAAGCCCAGAAAATAATAGCAGAATTAAGAGCGAAATGAAAGAAATCTGAGGGTAAATTACAACGACCACTGACATTTAAAGGGATATCATCAATTCCTTATCTTTTGCTCATCTTCAAAACCCAAATAAATATTTTTAATGAAACAAAATTTCTGTCCCTATATTGAAAGTCAATTTCACCAAAATTTCATAAAGTCCTTGAAAGGGCTTTGCAAACTACACTTAATGTCAGGTTATGGTCATTCTTAACCCCGCTTTTAACCTGGGTTGGAGGAAAGTTTCACACTAATTTATAAATAGAAATTCCACTTACTATATTTGATTAATGTTTATACAGTATGTGAGTAACTAAATTCACTATTCATCATACAAATTGACTAGGTCTCAGAAGACTTGGATTAAACATCTCAATTCAAATGGATTACTTGTACAATGCCTTTATAAACTTTTCGAAGTGTCAAAGTTTTGGAGGAATGGACATTCAATGGAGGGACAGAAATCTCATGTCATGTTCCATTTAAAATACCTTCATTTGTGTTTCAAAGATGAAAGATGAAAGTCTTTCTGGTTTGGAATGACATGAGGGTGTGTAAATGATTACAGTCATTACACAACCATGACACAAAAGGAAGTATGAGAATGTAGTGACACCAATGAAAACACTCTTATATTTGAGTTTCTTTGTCTAGAGTCCAGCCTTCTCACTCATTCATCAGTCACCTGCATCCGATGATGCATTTAAATACTATTGAGTAACATGGGGTTAGATATTTCTTGATGCTTCTCCATGTAAGGACGGTAAAGTTATAAAGGTGTAAGATCATGAGAAACATTAATGCCATGAATGAATAAACTCAGTATTTAGATAACATTATGTGCATAAGCATACATCTAGGCATTAGCGTTCAAACTCTGGGCGTGTGTTGTAGTCGTGAACACTAATAAACTGAACAGATATCTGATAGGCTGGATCTGTTCACTCATCAAATATTGAGTCCTGCTGCTGCTGGAAGCAGTCCAGCTTATCTACACAAGCTCTTACTTTCACCAGTGGAAAATCACTAGTTATCTGTAGCACGAGTGTTTATGACCTCTCAAATGGATCATGTGTTGCTCCGTGGACAATGACAGCCTTCATCACAGGCTTTTGTAAGACATAGAGGTGGACATGTGTACTTGAGTACTTGATCATATAGACAAACACAATCATTACGTGACTGGATTCTTTTTACAAATTTAAAACACTTCACATCAATCAAAAATCGCAAAAGTGCCAACATAAGGCCTCATTTCAAACGTTGTGATTGGTTACAGTGGCGATTTTTGGTGGTACCTTGTGTTCTGATTGGTTAACAGGGGATGGTTAAAGTCCTTGAAACTAAACAGCCTTACATGCTCTGCATAAAGCAGAGCATAAAGCATAAAGTTTGCAGACCAAATGGTTTAGTTTGCTGTGGCTTTTCTCATATATTTGTACACTTGCATCAAAGGTTGCATTTTGGGTCATAAAAATTCCATCAATCTATTATTACCCATCATTTAATTTCCATAGGGTAATGATAAAAAGACATTACTAGTTCCTTTTCATGTTTAATCATGAACTTACAGGACAAGTATATAGGCTAAATTATGCATTTATTTATCAAGAGAACAGATAAACAGAGTCTGCGCATCACTTTTTAGTTAATGAATGAACAGAACATTGTAGCGTGCATTCCATCCAATAAATCGCAATAAGCTAAATCAATCACAATACTACCAGTTACACAGCACCAAAAATATGAGTGAACATCAGAAGGTACGTTGAAAGATACAGTACAACTTCCATAAGATCCGTATCATGTCTCAATCGGTCAGTCTTTCAATCTCTGAAAGACGTCAATCAAACAGCTTGTAAACAATGTCACATAACGTTGCGTTACCTCAGAAAAGCCATTCAGTGACCATAAACTTGACATTTTTACTTTTATTTTAAAACTAAATGTTCATCCATTCTAATCACCCCTATAAATCACACCCTCATAAATAACAATAATATAGAAAAACTATCAATCATAATTTCCTAATTTTTTCTTGTTTTTTTTTTCAAAGATTGTTCTTAATACAAAACTTGAGAAGAATTTACAATTGTAAAAATTGTCTTTAACAAGATGATCAATATTGTAAACAAAGATTTTCTGAATTCATAATTCTGTATCAAAAAAAGGTCAAATAGGGATAGGGTTGCAAAATGTTGGAAAATTTCCAGTAAATTTCGGAAACTTTCTGGGATTTTTGGAAAATTTCCGGAAATTTTCCACCCCTTTGCAACCCTAAATAGGGACCCCAGTGTTTCCCATACAATGGTCCGCCACAACATCAAAACTGACCGCCACAAATAGATTTTTTCAAAAAGCTTTGACTTTGTTGAATAAACGAGCACTGTACGTTTCAAAATTGAAACATGGTGCAAGTGTTTTTATATCACTGTATTTCTGAAGGAAACCGACTGTCTTCAGAAAATTTTGGATGTCATTTCCATTTCATCTTGCATGTAATGTCTGATAAAGCAGCGTTTGTGCGCGGAGCGCTACTTTAGGGGTGTAACCCCGGTGTCCTGGCCAAATTCCCACCACTGGCCCTGGTCAATCATGGCCTCCTAATAATCCCCATCCACTTGATTGGCTCTATCTCTCTCTCCTCTCCACCTGTAGCTGGTGTGTGGTGAGCGCACTGGCGCCGTTGTCCTGTGGCTGCCGTCGCCCTGTGGCTGCCGTCGCATCATCCAAGTGGATGCTACACACTGGTGGCGGTTAAGGAGAGACCCCCCCACATGATTGTAAAGCGCTTTGGGTGTATAGCAATACACAATAAAAAAAGCACTATATAAATGCTTCACTCCTTCATTCCTTCCTTCCTACTTTGTGTACAGCGTTACCGGGGAAACCGCTATTTCACCGCACTCTAAAAGCACCTCCTGCTAGCAGAGAATTAATTTGCATATATGCCGCCACAAATAGAGTCCAAGTCTGTGGGAAACACTGGACCCTGTTTTTAATTTTACAACTGCAACATAACTGTGGGCAGCATAAGCACATATGAGAGCTCCATACACAGAACGCGTTTTGCAGCGTGCATTACATGCACACCGATACAGGAGGACATACTCACTCTAGAAAGAGTGTAAAAAGAAAGACAGCAAATGTATCCAAAAGTCTGCTCCATCGTAAGACAGGCTCTTTAAAAGTAGGCAAAGTTTTTAAAAACAAGTTCATCGTCATTAAAAAACACGATGAGTCAACTCCGATCAAGTCAGTAGCGAAGCAATGAAAATACCGTATTGACCCAAATAAGACAATGTTTTTTTCTTGGAAATACATCTGAAAAAACGCGGTTGTCTTATATTCAGGGTCTAGACTTTGACATGTCAATAATAAACCCACAACAATAGGTGGCGCTAAATACACGTAAAACTAGTGTGCCATGAAATACGTAATGTAATGTAATGTAATGTGTGCTGTAAAGATCGCGAGTGAAAACAAAAGAAAAAGAAAAGCTTACAGCGGCACGAGTAGTGACTGTCATGTTAGCCTGATGGGACCAAACTTCCTCTGTAAGTGATTTTTAACACAAGACAGTACCCAGATTTGAAGACTACAATAAGATTTCACTTTACTGTTAATAAAATTTTGGTAGGACACTACGAGTTGGATAGCCTAAATGTCCTAATTCAGATGGGCTACCTGTTTTGTTTTTTTAATTTTATGGTATATCAAAAAGTGTATATTTTTAAATGTGATTGTTGGTACATTTTACCAGTATTTACCATACTTTCAAAACAAAAGTTAAAATAGGAAAAATATGCAATATGAAAATAATTTACGACAAAATGTGTTTTACTGAGAGAGAAAAAAAAAAAAAAACAGATTTGGTTTTCAAAAAGCCTTTTTCCAAAAGGTACATCTGGAAATAGGGGAGTTATCTGAGTTTTTCATTGATCAGCAAGTTTTCGGCAGGAGCGCCATGCAATCAGATAACACCAAAGCCTATAATTTTCTTCTTAAGAAAAAAATAAGATGTTCTTAAGAAAATATTTGCAAACTTCTTGGTATTTCTTTCTTAAATTGAACCTAGGAACTTCTTACAAACTTCTAAGAATTTAGCATAAGAAATCTCTTAACTTCTTAAGAATATCATGAATCTGGCCCCTGATGAACTAACAGTCAAAGTTATCAGATAAATGTTAGTTAGTAGCCTCCCTCCCTCCTCTTGATTGTCCTTATATCTCCTGGTGCTGTCACATGTAGCAACCGTGAAGCATGCACAAATCACAATAACAGTGTCTGTTTATGTATTGTCACGGGGTGGCATTAGGTCATCTTCTTGAGTAACCAATGTCGGATGAACACAATCACCTACGTCTGACTGCACAATATGAGTTTCTCTCTCCAGACACAGACAGTATTTGTAATACTTAGACTGAATGCTGTAGTCTGTAGACACTTCTGTGTGTCTGAGTGTGTGCAGCTCAACACATGTTGTGGAGCTTGATGTTGGTTGCTGTGTCTGTTGAAGAAAATATCTCAGATCACAGAGATTTGAGGGTGCAGGATTCTTTTCACAGCAGAGAAGAAAAAAATACATAGAAACTGCCCAGACCCACATGCTCAAGCAAACACACAAGAGCATTCTGGCAACCTCCAACAACACTCTAGCAACCTCATGGTAACATGCAGCAACGTCCGGTCAACCAGGGATGTGCCAGTACAGGTGCTGGTCATATAATTAGAATATCATCAAAAAGTTGATTTATTTCACGAATTCCATTCAAAAAGTGAAACTTGTATATTATATTCATTCATTACACACAGACTGATATATTTCAAATGTTTATTTCTTTTAATTTTGATGATTAGAGCTTACAGCTCATGAAAGTCAAAAATCAGTATCTCTAAATATTAGAATATTACTTAAGACCAATACAAAGAAAGGATTTTTAGAAATCTTGGCCAACTGAAAAGTATGAAAATGAAAAGTATGAGCATGTACAGCACTCAATACGTAGTTGGGGCTCCTTTTGCCTGAATTACTGCAGCAATGCGGCGTGGCATGGAGTCGATCAGTCTGTGGCACTGCTCAGGTGTTATGGGAGCCCAGGTTGCTCTGATAGTGGCCTTCAGCTCTTCTGCATTGTTGGGTCTGGTGTCTCTCATCTTCCTCTTGACAATACCCCATAGATTCTCTATGGGGTTCAGGTCAGGCGAGTTTGCTGGCCAATCAAGCACAGTAACACTATGGTCATTGAACCAGCTTTTGGTACCTTTGGCAGTGTGGGCAGGTGCCAAGTCCTGCTGGAAAATGAAATCAGCATTTCCATAAAGCTTGTCAACAGAAGGAAGCATGAAGTGCTCTAAAATTTCCTGGTAGATGGCTGCGTTGACTGTGGACTTCAGAAAACACAGTGGACCAACACCAGCAGATGACATGGCAGCCCAAATCATCACTGACTGTGGAAACTTCACACTGGACTTCAAGCAACATGGATTCTGTGCCTCTCCACTCTTCCTTCAGACTCTGGGACCTTGATTTCCAAATGAAATGTAAAATTTACTTTCATCTGAAAAGAGGACTTTGGACCACTGAGCAACAGTCCAGTTCTTTTTCTCCACAGCCCAGTTAAGATGCTTCTGACGTTGTCTCTGGTTCAGAAGTGGCTTGGTAGCCCTTTTACTGAAGACGTCTGAGCGTGGTGACTCTTGATGCACTGACTCCAGCTTCAGTCCACTCCTTGTGAAGATCTCACAAGTGTTTGAATCAGCTCTGCTTGACTGTATTCTCAAGCTTGCGGTCATCCCTGTTGCTTGCGCACCTTTTCCTACCCAAATTCTTCCTTCCAGTCAACTTTGCATTTAATATGCTTTGATACAGCACTCTGTAAACAGCCACACCTTTCAGTAATGACCTTCTGTGACTTACCCTCTTTGTGGAGGGTGTCAATGTTCGTCTTCTGGATCATTGCCAAGTCAGCAGTCTTCCCCATTATTGTGGTTTCAAAGAACAAGCAATACCCAGAATTTGTACTGTAGGGATGGTCATTTATTCAAACTCAGATGTAAATATTCTAATATTTTGAGATACTGATTTTTAACTTTCATGAGCTGTAAGCTCTAATCATCAAAATTAAAAGAAATAAACATTTGAAATATATCAGTCTGTGTGTAACGAATGAATATAATATACAAGTTTCACTTTTTGAATGGAATTAGTGAAATAAATCAACTTTTTGATGATATTCTAATTATATGACCAGCACCTGTATATTAAAAACAGACTAGTCAGTGGGTTCATGAAAGCACTGTATAATTAGGCTTGATCCTGGATCTGACTCATGGTTCAGGAGGTGTTTAATAGTGATGCACTGAAATAAAACTCCTTGGGCAAAACTAAAAAAACTCTGGACCATCAATTCAAAAATGGAAAAAAAGAAAGAAAAGAAAATCCTATTTTAAATTAGTCTTTTAAAAAAACAAAAAGCAATTGTAATAATCTTAATATAAAAATTGCAATCGTTTTCTTCAAATAATGTGACCTCTCAATAAATTAAACAGTCCAACAATATTTTGTAATATTGACTTTACACAAACTTTTAAATGGAAATCTTGCTGATTTCATAAAAGCATGTCTGTATAGCTAATATATGATATCTGTACAACACTGTGTTAATATTGCTAGAGTTCCATAAGACTTGTGATCTTCCAGATTTCTCATTGTGCATCTCATCACATATCAGTTCAGGTGAGCATCTAATCAACTGAAAACATCTCACTCATCTTTTACATTCAGTTTAATTTTCTATTATTCAACTGGTTAAATTTGCAGTTTTATTCTTATTTTCTTCTTTTTTTTTTTCTTCAGTGGCCCAAATTATGGTGCATTCTTGATGTTTACAAAAGATACTTTCATGCAGTCCATAAATCAATCAATCAATCACTAATGGAAACAAACATAAACAAAATCGAATCCTGAGATACATTAATAAAAGCCAGATTACTTTAACTTTTAAAAAATGGCCAGAAACATAACACAATTACCAAAAAGCTTATCTGAATGTGTCTCTAGCAGCATTGCATTAAATCGAGTTGCATTTGTGGATACAATGTTTCCTGAGACAGTTTTAGGGGCCATTCGCACAGGTGCCGACAGAATTTTTGCACTTAAAACATGAGATAAAGGGAAGTGTGTGTGTGGGAGGGTGGGATCTTCAGATATATTTTTAAAAGTACAAAAAAAAAAAAAAAAATTTTAATTTGAGTGTTGACAACCTGAAAAAGGATGCAAAACAAGCACAATGGTCAAGCTGTCTCTCTAGCACATATTTACATAGAAAAACATGTTCTCCCATGACCATAGCATTTCGAGCACCATGCTTAACCAGCTGGGCTACAAGAACCACCCACAACACCCAAGCATCATGGCAGACAGCTTGATACAAAATTTTAATAAATATGGCTGGAGGAGCTGTGATGAAATGCAAGACATATGTTTGATTCTCTGCTGGCACATGAACTTCCTCATAACCAGCTGAGCTTTGGTAAGGAAACATCTCCCAGGAACAGACCTGAGGTTCTGCAGATTCGTCTGAAGCAATAACAGCACTAAGGATCTGCTGTGTTCTCATGTGTATCCTTAAACTACCTGGACAGTTAAAACCTTTGAGCTATACTGGTTTTGTCTTCTATGGGAGATGCGGTAGACGACACACTAACAACACTACAGTGCACAATGACTCCACTGTCACCAGAACATGGATCAGGTATCAGCCTGACCTAAAGGCATTCGTCCCCCACATGCTGTTTACTACATAGGGCTCACTGTTTTAAGACAGGACACAGTGAGAAGCTGGACAATTTCCCTCAGCAAGCTCCATATAGCTGATACAGCTAGTACACTATGGTATAGTGCAAGTATGCTGCATACAGACTGTCATAATGTTATATTAAGCTTTCAGAGAAAGGTGGACCAGAAGTGCTGGATGCATAACCAACAACATATTATTATAAAAATACACCTGCTATCTTTACATGTGCGTGTTTGCTTGTAGAAGTGGATGAAGGCCTGAAAACAAACTGTCATATTATTATATTTATGATTTCAACAACCCTGAGGAGCAAGACATTGTAATTAGAGCACTGCAAGTGTGAGCCACACTACTATGTCATATGAATAATGCATCAAAGCCTCATTAACATAATGACATAATACGTTTGATTTGGGGTTCATGCAGTAAATAAAAGCAACAATCGTTGTTAAAAGCGCAAGATGGCTGTCTAATGTAAGTACACTCACATGTCCTGAAAGGATTGTTTGTCTGTCATGTATCCCGCTCCTCCTTCAAGAAAATACACGGATATAATTAATATTAACACATTAACGCTTGCACGATCACACGACTCGCGCGTCTCCTCTCACAACGCATGTTTTTCTCGTAATAAACTAGTCTTCGGCTAACGACAGAAACCAGGGCCAGACAAAGACACAACAGAGCCACCGGCTGCCACCATCCCGCTTCATGATTGTGCTGCCTGTCGAAAATACGATTCCTACTATTGCGACGGTTTCGCTCATGAATATTAATTAGATCGCGCTGACGTTCCTCAGGTACGTTCATTGGGGGGTCAGGCACGTAGTCTAATTAATATTTATGAGATAGTACTTATCTTCGTTTATTCGTCAGCTGTACAGGGCCCGCCTACCAACGCCTGCTTTTCAGCCAATCAGAAAAGCCTAATGATCGACTATGACATTACCTAATTAATATTTCAGGAGCCAGTTTAGTCGAGCGTCCTGTCAGATTAGGCGGAGGCTCAGACCGGCTCACGCAAACGCTGTTAAATCGCTTCTGTGACAAAACATGATGACTAACATAAAACTATAAAACAAAAGTTACTTATTAAACTCAAATAAAATAAGAATAAATTAAATATTTCGAGCAGTAGCTGTTTGTTTGTGATTATCATTTGAATAGTAGCGCCGTGCATAGGACAATTTGGGTCATCTAAATCGGCGATTAAGATGATTAATTGTTACATTTCAGGTTTGTGATTGGCCAGAACATATATATTGCATTTTACTGCCAATATGACATAATTTTATAAGATGTTGCGTCCTAATTGCAGATTAGGACGCAACATCCTGTTCTAACTGCAAAAAAATACATAAAAATAATCCCTCAAGTAGTTTTACAAAACTGTCAAGAGGCTGGCAGAGAATCTGTTGTACAGACACAGGTTTACTTAGTTTACACACCACCACAGACATAGTGTTTGGATACATTCTTGGTCCTCAAAACAAATTTCAACACCACTGCAAACAATTAAATTGGCATAGTCAACAATTAAATGTAGTTTTTACACTCTGAATTTCTTATGTAGGCCTAAAACTCACAGTTACTAAATGAATTACTAGCGTCACAGCTCCACGTGCAGTGGAGTGTGAGCATTTATTGTGTAACTTAACAGGAGATTTAGAGCTACCATTTATCCAGCATTTACACACAACAATGAAAAATTAAATCCGAATTATTTCCTGGTAAGTGAGCACAAGTGTTTACGGTTAGTAGAAGTGTGTGGGTTATTCTTGGTTACAGTTGATGAGAAACTATTGTTTTGATCTGCAGGATAATCTTTTTTTAGTGAAGCCAGTGTGTGATAATTTCAAATGAAATTATATTATTTTTAATAATAATAATAATAATGAAAAAGATTTATGTGATAAAATAAAACAATAAAAAATGAATGTGATTTCCGTCAACACGCAGGGAACTTGTGAAAAGCACAGACACACATGCAAACGCAACATGACTCAGACTCACACACAGTTCTGTATGAGAATTTATTACACACATTTAGGCTATCTGACATGTAACAAAAACTCAGCTGTAGTGTTAATGTAGAAAATAAGTGACTATAACATCTACTGTTTTATCATGCAGCTCAAAGCATCATGGAATCTATTCTGATATATCACAAAGTTTCACTGATGATCCATAATAAACCCACAACCCCGGATAGAGCGGCTGGGTGAATGTGGTCTGGACTGTGTGGATGAGGCTCATTGTGTCAGAAATGCTGTAGAAGGACAGAGTTCCTGCACTGTGATCCACATACACTCCTATTCTTTGGCTGGACACTACAGGGAGATCAGTCTTTATGTTATTGTGGCAGACCGAGCATCTGGAGGGAGAGCAGAACAAACTCCAAGACTGATCATTACCTCCAAACACACACTCAGTACCGTCTCCCTTCCTGCTGATGCTCTTATATGAGACTGATAGAGACACACACATCCCACTCCACTCAAGCTCCCAGTAACAGCGTCCACACACACTCTCTCTACACAACACCTGACACACATCAAATCTGTCTGGATGATCAGGATACGGCTGCTCTTTATCAGTAACTGTAATTACTTTATTATTCTCAAACAGACAGAGAAATTCATTTACTGTGTTTGTATCCAAAGTGAGCTGGTAGGAATCTAATGGAGAGAAAACACATAACAGCAATTATGAATCTGTTTTATCTTTTAATATATTTGAACTCTTAATGGTCTTTGTTTAATATTTAACCAGATCATCTTTTAAATTATCGGCTGAACTCTTCTATCATGTTTTCATTCACTTTCTAAAGGAAATACATGAATATATCAGTGAGGATTTCTGCATGTTTTCTTAGCGACTTACACTGAAGCAAGTCATTCCTGGTCCAGGGAATCATGTTGGTGGATGTGACTATGGAAATCAACAGACATGAACAGTGTCACTGTTGTGTCAAGAAAATTTTATTAAAGGGTTAGTTCACCCCCAAAGTGAAAATTCTTTCATTAATTACTCACCCGCATGTCGTTCCAAACCCGTAAGACCTTCGTTTATCTTCGGAACACAAATTAAGATATTTTTGATGGAATCTGAGAGCTCTCTGACCCTCCCATAGACAGCAAGGGTAATACCACGATCAAGGCACAGAAACGTAGAAGGGAGATCTGTAAAATAATCCATGTGACATCAGTGGCTCAACTTCAATTTTGAGAAGCTACAAGAATACTTTTTGTGTGCAAAGAAAACTAAAATAACATAATTTATTTAACAATTCTTCTCCCCGAGTTACGTCTTCCGCCATTTTGGAGAGTTCTACTTAATCAGCGTTGTTTCCGTTCGGGGGGGAAAGCACGCGCATGAACGTAATCGCCGTAATCAGCATTGTTTATGCTTAGGGTAAAGCGTGCGTACGCTTTGTGATACTCTCCAAAATGGCAGAAGACAGTAACTCAGGGGAGAAGAGTTGTTGAATAAACTCGTTATTTTTGTTTTCTTTGCGCACAAAAAGTATTCTCGTAGCTTCGCAAAATTTAAGTTGAGCCACTGATGTCACATGGACTGTTTAAGTGATGTCCTTACTACGTTTCTGTACCTGGGAACATTACAGCTGCGTTGCTGTCTATGGGAGGGTCAGAGAGCTCTCGGATTCCATTGAAAATATCTTCATTTGTGTTCCGAAGATGAACGAAGGTCTTACGGGTTTGGAACGACATAAGGGTGAGTAATTAATGACAGAATTTTCAATTTGGGGTGAACTAACCCTTTAATCTATTCTTAAGACATTTCTAATATATGTTCAGATGAATCTCCAAATCTTTACCTCTTTCAGAGATCTTTTTGAGCTCCTCCTTGAGGACATCCTCCAGTTTGTCCCTCAGATGACAGATGGATTTTCTCACGCCATCAAAGGAAAAGAGAGAACTGAAGGGAATTATAGGTACGTCTGTAGATTCAAGAGGTGCCGAGAGAGACTTGACACTCTAGTAAACAGATATCATCAGCATTATTTTACCAAATAACCTGCATTGCTATCAGTCCAGCACTTTCTTCTAATCTTCATTATGTGACATTAAAGCCACAAATATTAGCATTCGCTACACACTATATGTGAAGGAAATAGTTTGGATGATAAAACATCTGCTTAGAACATAAATGTCCATGTAGCACATTGCATAAGTAAGTAGATTTGCAATGGAAAAGCAGTTTAAAATCTACAAGTATAGTGATTATTTATAACTCTTCATTGGTTAGTGGCACTGTCCTGAAACCTCACAAGAACCTTTAGAGCACAGTTTCAATATCAGGTTTTGTCTGGTTTCAGTACACCAAAGCAGTCAGCTGCTCATTTTGCTCTTGTGAAATCTGTTCGGGTCTTCTATAATAGCAGGAAGTTCTTCAAGATCTTGGTTACCTGCAGGAAATGAATGTGATTCTGTGTCTGTGAAAGCTGTTCCAGCTCAGTGTCTCTCCTCTTAAGATCAGCAATCTCCTGCTCCAGTTGCTCCAATAGTCCTTCAGCTCGACTCACTGCAGCCTTTTCCTGATCTCTGATCTGCTGTGTGACTTCAGAGCGGATTTTCTCAATGGAGAGTATCAGCTCAGTGAAGATCCTCTCACTGTCCTCCACCGCTGTCTTTGTAGAGCGCTGTTAGTAAACACATCGCAATCACACAGTGGGCTTCGGTGGAACTGAAAGAGCTCCATCACTGGATGAGTGTCCTAACTGAGACCTCTTAAACGTCTTTTCTTCTCTGCACTTACCTTATGAGACTCCACATCCTCTCTCAGCTGCTTAAGATCTTTTTTTCTCTGCTGGATTCTCTGATGGAAGGTTCTCTGCATGTCCTTTAACTGTTTCTGGAGGACAATTAAATGACAGTAAATGTTAAAACTACTATAATGGAAATAACTGATATTAATCCAGTATTAATGGTGAGCTGAAATGATTTATTTTTCTGAAATGAGATTATGAATTAACATAAAATGTGTCAGTATTATTTCATCATTACCTAGATATAAAGGGATACTTCACTCCAAAATTACTCACCCTCAAATCACACACAAGACCGCACTGATTTCTCTTTTACAGCTTATGATATAGCTCTCTCAGCATCAACCATGTCCTGTATTGTACTGCCATACAAAACTGCAGGATGTTGAGCCTCCAGGAGCAAAGTTGAACACCCCTACCGTATTTGATTTAGGCTATGTACACATGAGCTGATCAATGATTTAATTTGAGAGTGACTTAAATGTTCCACTGCTTCAGAAGGCTTGGAACAACTGGATTTATGTCTTTTTTGAGCTTGAATTTTTTTTTTTACACTATTGGCTTTCAAACTAGATATAAAAACTGATGTGACATTAAAATAAATCATATGAGATTGGAACAACATTAGGGTGAGTCAATGATGACAGATTTTATTTGTAATGGGGTGAACTATCCCTTTAAGTTCATACCTGTTGCTCTGTCCTCTGCGCTGCAGCTGATTCAATGTTGTGGTTTTTATGCTCATATTTTGTGCACAGTACACAAATGCATTGTTGGTCAGTGATACAGTACATGTCCAGCTGTTTATCATGTTCACAGCAGATCATCTCCTGCAGTCGTCCAGTGGCTTCAGTCAAATTGTGTTTCTTTTCTTTAAAGAAACTCTCATGTTGTTCAAGATGAGTTTGACAATAAGAGTTCAGACACACCAGACAGGACTTGACGGCTTTGTATTTTCTTCCAGAACAGACGTCACACTGCACATCTCCAGCTCCAGCATAACAGTCAGCAGGAAGTTTCTTCAGTCTCTCCACCACTTCAGCCAGGATGGTGTTTTTACCTAAAGCAGGTCTTGGACTGAAGGTCTGTCTGCACTGAGGACAGCTGTAGACTCTAATCTGGTCCTCCTGATCCCAGCAGTCTGTAATACAGCTCTTACAGTAACTGTGTCCACAGGGAATGGCAACTGGATCTTTCAGGAGTTCCAAACACACTGGACAGATAAACTCATTTTGATCCACTGAAATTCTGGCTTCTGCCATGTTACTGAATTGGCTATATACAGAGTGAGACAGACAAACACACAACAGCTCAACTACACTTAAGATTCCTTCCTTAAACTAATTTCCTGTTTCCTGGTCCTGTGTTTCAGTGACGTGTAAAACTGGTTTGCCTGCAAGTCTGTAAAGTCACATAACTAAAAGTCCACTAGATGTCAGTCTCAGACAGACCCTCATAGAATAAGAGTTACACAGAAGCAAGACATGCTTGAAACTGCTTCATCCTAATTACTACTTGTACTGCGGGGCAGAAAACCAGATTGTGTCCAAATTTACAGTTCTTTCATTACCCATGAATGTTTTCCCTTTGTGTAACATGAATGTGTTTCAGACAGGTGTTTCTGTATACCTTATCAGAGGTTGAAGTGGAAACAAAGGAGGGGCGCTGATCAAGTATTAATGAGAGTTTTAAGGCTAAGTGAATTGAAAATGCAAATGTTCTTAATGTGAATTTATTAGTCATGTTTAAATTGTATGGCTTGTTGAGGGTTGATACTTTTCAGTTATCAGACTAATAGTTTTCCCTAGATGGATTATAAAATCCAATAAACTTCATGATGTAAAAGAAGACGCCTGAACCACAGAGAAATCAGAATATTAGTCACGCTGTTGTTTCTATTTTTTGTAAGAATTTCTCCTACTTTGCCCCACAGTCTTTTTGTATTCTGCTTCACTGTGTTCATGTTTCATTAATTAATTTTCATATGTTTATACCAGTTTCCTTGGTTACTGATTATGTTCACCTGTTTCTAGTTGATTGATAGTTGATAGACCCTTGATTTCTTAAGGGTTAAAATAGTTCTAAACCCTGTGTAAACAGAATTCTGGGTTATCTTGCTTCACTGCTCATAATTTACCCAGGGTTAACAGTTAGTTTTGAGCACTCATATGTTGATATTTTGCACTGTGTTAACATTCTTATTGGCATATTTAAAGCAGTGTCATTGATTGGACCATTTTCAGTGGCTAAGAATTTTCTGTAGATCTTCCAAAGAGGGGAGGGGACAACTGAAAACCTTCTGGGCAGTAGTGATGACCTACTATAACCACACACAGATGCAGTATGTCAAAATGCTCTCTATAGAACAACAGTGAAAAGACACCAACAGTTTTTTGTGAGATGGTAATTCCTGAGTATTTTCAGAAAGTGCAATCTCTGCCGTGTCTTGATTGGTAGTAGTGGTGTTGACACTCCAGGTCAGATTTTCCTCTATGTTGATGTCCAGTAACCGGAAGTCCTCTCCCCACTGATAAACAGAGTCTGAATTTTTGTTTTGTTCCTTCTAAAGTCTATGATTAGCTCCTTTGTCTTGGTGGTGTTCAGGATCAGGTTGTTTTCTGATCCACAGAAACCGATAGCTGCTCCAGCTCATCCCGGTAAGTGGACTCGTACCCCCCAGAGATGAGCCCCGCCACAGTGGTGTCATTAGCAAATTAATTATGCTGTTGCTGGTGTGAACAGGGGTTCAGTCATGTGCATAGAGGGTTCAGGTTGCCTCTGGCAGCACAGTACAACACCCTAACACCAGTCCTAAATGCAGAATTCCTCTCCCTCAGCAGGCACTGCACTTCTTTGGTCATCCAAGGCTTTTTGTTGGGATAGAACAGGATGCATTCGTCCTAATGCAGCCCGGGACAGCTGTTGTATACTGCTCCAAGTCAAGTCAAGTCACCTTTATTTATATCCTATTTCCAGAATATCGATCTGGCTGTAGATGTTGTTCGCTTAGCAGGTTATCTTCAGGACAACACACACAAACAAAAAAACAAAAGGGAGAGCACTGAACTGCTGCATCTATGTGCACTGTTAGAACTGCTCTGGGCTGTATATTTGCTCTCAGTTCTGTGGCCTTTTCTTGAGCTATAATTGAAAAAGAGGTTCTTAAGTCCATATTGAGGCCAATATGTCAAATTCAGATCACTTTTTCAGTACCTTAAAAACTAAATTCCATTAAACATTAAAAAATTATTTTAATTTGATGTTATGTCTTGCCTGTTTTGTCTTATTTTGAAGTTTTCCATTCCATTGTTCCTGTTTTTTCTTTACTGTGTTTAGTTCCTGTTTTCTTAGTTTTCTAGGTTTTGTTCACCTGTGTCTCATTTGGTTCTCTTTTAGTTTGTGTATTTATAGCTCTCTATTTCAGTGGTTTGTTGTGGTTTGCAATACTCCTACAACTTTTCCTATGCAGTGTTGCCAACTTAGCCATTTCTTTTGCTAAATATAGCAACTTTTCAGACTACCCTAACAACTTTTACTTCCAAAAGCACCTAGCAGCAAATTTAGCTATTTTTAAAATTTATTTGGCAACTTTTGATAAGTGACTCAAACGACAAAAAATGCACACATTTTCCATCTAAATTACACAAAAAGAGAAAACCTAAGATATCTAGCAGTACACACATCACATGAATTAAGTTAGCTATTTGCAATTGTTCAGTTTAGTAATAATAATTGAATATTTTTTCATTTATGATACACCTTGTTAGTAGCTTGTACCTGTGATTGTTGATCAGTTAGTGCACTGTAAGAAAACTAGAAAGAAAGAAATCTAGAAAAATGGAAAAGGTACTAGTAATTTTCCAGGACATATCCGTTATTCATTATCCATTACTATTGCCCTATTTTTACAGACTCTTCTTAGAGTGTAGCATAATAACTGACTAATACACTGCTTAAAACTATAATTGCACAGAATGTATTTACTAGCTAATAAAAAAACAATAGAAACAATCAAACCAACAAAAGAGCAATAATGTGTAACTGCTGTGACAAATCCCGGTTAGTCTAATGCAGCACACATATATTTCATTATTATTATAAAAAAAGTAAGTGAAAAGTGAAAGGACGTGTGGCCAAGTATGGTGTCCAATTTGTGCTCTGCATTTAACCCATCCAAGTGCACACACACACCGTGAACACACACCCAGAGCAGTGGGCAGCCAATGTTGCGACGCCTGGGGAGCAGTTGGGGGTTCGGTGCCTTGCTCAAAGGGCCTCACCTCAGTCATAGTGCCCTGCACAGGCCTAAAATCTAGGCCCTAGCCCAGCCCTGGCCCGACAGCTTATCAGAATTCTTGGCCCGAGTCCGACCCGAGCCAGTCTTTTTTTCCCCTTCTCCCAAAACAGCTTATACTACTGTTTCAGCTATTAAAATAGTTCAGTTTTGTATGAAATGGCAAAATGATTGTATTTTGTTTCATTATTTTATAGTTAATTTAGAAAAACGCTTGGAACATTTTTTAAGTTTTTGTTTTTTTAAAGTAACGACCAAGTGGCCAGCGGCAGACAGTGAGTTGATCATATATGTTTGATCAATTTATCCTTCTCAAATCATCACGACTTGTCTAAAATTAAATCTATAGTTATAAAACAGCTCCACAAAATTAGTTTAAATGCTTAACCTAGATAAATGTGCAGTCGTTTGTGCGGAAAATGGAAGCTGAAGCACACTTTACAGGACGCGCAAGAGTGATCACTTGGATTGGAAACATTTCAAAATACGCTGTCATTTTTGCTCATAAAAGTAAGAGTAATAGGCTACATTGTTCGGAACTGTAAATGGTCTACTTTTATTTGTGTGCACTCAAAATATCAACAAAACGTGCTTTTATGATCCATAACGTGGATCAATTACAGTTGTGTTAAACTTGTGCTCTATAAATAAAATTTGCCTTGCCTTGCCTTGCCTTGCCTTATAAAATAAAGGGGGAAAAAAGTTTTGGTTTTGACCAGGAGCATTTCTGAAAAACCGAAACACAGCGAATACTTGCTTCACTGACTTGATAAATAGCATCTATAGAAAGCTTTGAATTACTATTTTAAAATGAAATAATTCGAATTGAAAACAAAAACTCTTTCACTATAAAATCCCTAAAGATGCATTTCTCTCTAAAGGCGCATCCAATGAGGAGTCAGGATCATCATCAAATGAATGAATGATCCAAAATGCAGTTTTTCCCGAAGTATTGGGAACTTTTAGTAGCTCCTCACGCTCCAACTTCTCCCTGATGCTCTGCATGGTCAACTGTCACCTGTATGCTAATGCGTGCATATATGCGTTGCATATTGCGTAGGCGATGTATAATATTTATAAAATAATCAGTATTTCATACAGTAGCCATCTGTGCTCTGCGTGTATATGGGCACAATAAAAGGAGAGAAGCTAAATGAGCCCGAGTCCAACCCGAGCCGTAGTCAAAAAAATAGGCAGAGTCAAATATCAGCAAACAGGTATAGCATGGGCAAGGCACAGAGTATTCCGAGGGCATGCGTGGGTCATCGAATAGCGAACAATATCCAGAGGGCTTGACAAGAGGGGTAATCCGATAACGAGAGCAATAATCTAGGCGAGGTGCAAACAGAGTCCGAAACAGCAAGCAAAGGGTTAATCCAAGATACGTGGCAAGAATCAGGAACCAGGAAATCAGGCAAGGCAAGACTATGACTAGATTTAGAAAACTATAGCAGGCTCCGTAAAGTAGCTATCAGCTATCACAGTGATAAACGCTAAACAATACTTGGCTACTTAACGAGGAAGTCCATGGCTTATAAAATATGTCTGATTGGATACAGCTGTGTGCGTATGATCAGGTGAGCATGTGATTAGTGAGATGGCTGATGGGAAATGCAGTCCATTGTGATGTGTGGTGTGAAAGTCAATATGATGGAAAGGCGACCTCTTGTGGCAGTCAGACGGAAGGCCGCGAACCAGATTCGTGACACAAGTCCGACTCTCTATCCATAAGGCCACGACTGCCTAATAAGTAGAATAGAAAAGAATAAATAATGCTAGTGTTAGATGGTAAAATTTTGTATATAATAAATAAAAAGAAAAGTAGGTAGAATAGAAATAGCATAGAGATATTACTAGTGTTAGGATCGAGTGTATATGGAAGAGATGTGTCTTTAGCTGTTTCTTGAAGATGGCTAAGGACTCACAGCTGCTCGGATCACATTGGGCAGGCCATTCCACCAGCAAGGAACACTTAAGGCTGTAAAAGTGTTTTTGTTCCTCTTTGGGATGGCACTATAAATATGCAGTTCACTTGCAGAACGTAAGCTTCTGAAGGACATGTAAATCTGAAGCTGTGAATTTAGATATAGGGGAGCAGAGCCAGTGGTAGTTTTGTAGGCAAACATCAGTGGCTAGGATTTTATGTGAGGGGCTCTTGGGAGCCAGTGCAAATTGATGAATAGAGGTGTGACATGCTCTTTTTGGCTTGTTAAAGACTAATCTTGTAGCCACATTCTGTATTAGGTTCAGAGGTTTGATTGAACTGCTTGGAAGACCTGCCAAGAGAGCACTGCAATAGTCCAGTCTGAACAGAACAAGAGCTTGAACAAGGAGTTGTGTAGCATGTTTCGATATAAAGGGCTTGATCTTCCTCATGTTGTATAAGGCAAATCTGCAGGACCTGGCAGTTCTAACAATTTGGTCTGTGAAATTCAGCGGATTATAAATCGCAACTCCAATGTTCTTGGCTGTCCTGGAAGGTGTTATGCTTGATGTGCCTAGCTGGATGGAGAAATTGTGATGAAGTGATGGGATAGCTGAAACCACAAGCAGTTCTTTCTTGGCAAGGTTGAGTTTAATATGATGGTCCTACATCCAGCAAGAAATGTCTGTTAGACAAGCTGAGATGCAAGCAGCTATCGTCGGATCATCAGGATGGAATGAGAGGTAGAGCTGAATGTCATCAGCATAGCAGTGAAATGATAAACCATGTTTCTGAATGGCTGAACCTAGTGATGCCATGTAGACAGAGAAGTAGTCCAAGAACTGAGCCCTGAGGCACCCCGGTAGCTAGATGTTGCTACTTGGACACCTCACACCTCAAAGATACCTTGTAGGACCTATCTGAGAGGTAAGACTCAAACCACTGGAGTGTGGTTCCTGAGATGCCTTTTGCCAGTAGGGTTGACAGGGGGGTTTGGTGGTTAACAATATCAAAAGCAGCAGACATATCCAGCAAGATAAGTATTGAAGATTTGGAAACTGCTCTTGCCAGTCTTAGGGCTTCAACAACTGAGAGCAGGGCAGTCTCAGTTGAATGTCCACTTCTGAAGCCAGACTGGTTGCTGTCCAGGAGGTTGTTTGTGAGAAAGGCAGAGATTTGGTAGAACACAACTCATTCAAGTGTTTTTGCAGAAGGGATACCCGTCTATAGTTTTCTAAAAGTGCTGGGTTAAGAGATCATTTCTTAAGTAGTGGGGTAATCCAAGCTTGTTTAAATGCTGAGGGAAAGACACCAGTGTGAAGGTATGTGTTAATGATGTGAATGAGACCAGGTACAACTGAAGGAGAAATGGCTTGAAGGAGATGAGATGGAATAGGATCAAGCGGACAAGTAGTAGGATGATTGGAAAGGATGAGTTTAGAGACCTCTGCCTCTGAGAGCAGAGAGAAGGACATGAGTGAATGTACAGTATGTTTGCTGGTAAGATGTTTGACAGTTTGTGGTGTGGAGAATTGTGCATTGAAATGTGTACTTAAATGAGAAGAACACAGCACTGTTGTGGCACAGTTACTAAACCTTAAGAATTTTTTTTCCAAGTATTTTTTTAATCTCAAGACATTTTTTGCTTCTTTTTTCTTAAAATGCCCATGTATACTGTAAGGTAATATGTAATGTAAGGGAAACAAGGTCAATTTAGCTCAAAGGGAATCATTTATGATTTTATAGGGAATTTGAACAGAATCACTGTTTCATGGCTGATCACTGATTTGGCCGGCGATTCACTGAACGAGCCTCATAACATCAACTCTGCACTGCATATTAAAATCCAAAATATAGTGAAAACACAATTAATAAGCACAGTAACAAGATCGGCAGTTAAAGACATTAACTTGTTAGCACAAAACACAAGATTTTTATTTTCAATATAAATAAGACTTTATTGGATAAATCTAAGACATGTAAACTAATCTAACACATGAACACACGCATTCACACATTCACACAAGTTGCAGAAAGAGAGAAAGTGAGGAAAGGATGAGTTTAGAGAATGAAAATGTGAAATCCCAAGTTTACAGCAATATTCACAATTGCATAGACCTGAACAACCATCAATCAACTACAAACTAAAGTAAAAGAATAAAATGATGTAATGAGACTAGGTGGTTTTTCTTCTCATCGTGGTAGCAGCTGGCATGCAGGCCGAATCACGCTGGAACGGCGCTCAAACACAGAAAGTGATGACAAAAAGCATGGCTAAAAGTTAGAAGCTAAAGAGAGGGATTTGATAGTGTCCTGAGTTTTTAAACTCGGCTTTTGGACACACCCCAACTGGTGTGTTGACCAACTAGATATTATCTTATCACGGGGTGTTACGCTGTTTCTCCTCCCAATACATAAATCAGTTATCTGGTCAGTCACATTATCTGAACTTTCCCGCTCTTGGAGAGTATAATTTTGGACAGGATTTCTATAACCAGAATATGATACATTTGACAAAGAATTGATTGATAGAAAAGTTTAAAGCGTGAATTTTCAATCTCAAACATACCAAACAAGAATATTAACCCTTAAGCTATTCCCTAGTTATTAAAAAGACATACATAATATGTGATTAAAACATGATAGTCTAATGTGTGGGTTACATACTGTACATAATATGGAGTTATGCATAGAAATCATTAGTTGCTCATAAGTCCTTTTAAGATGATTTTAGGTGCATATGGAAAAGACAGTCTCTAGTTCTGTGTAGAACAAAAAGGTCATGTTCTGTGAACAAAGGAATTTCAGTCTGGTCTGCATCTTGGGTGTGGGGACCCGCCCAAGAAAGTCTGTAGCTCGTGATTTCTATCACAGATTTACATGTGACGGTCACGCTGTGCATCTCTTTGACCATTAATCTTGATTATTTGCCTCCAAATTTGACACTCGCCTTCCTGCATTGGACTTATCAATACGTATTCTTTTGTTTTAATGTTGCAAATTGTTCATTGGAAGAGGCTTGTTGGTTAGGCTTGCTCCAGACTCATGGCGCCAGGGTACCGTGGACAGATTTATGACGTTGTCTTGTTATCCGGGGCCTCTCTGTGGACTTTCAGCTCCTCATGTTTCGATGTTCTGATCGAATCTTAAATTGTCGGATTCGCTCTGATCCTACAATAGACATATTTTATTTTATATCTTCCTTTTAAACAGTGCAAGCCTCCACTGCTACTTCCAAATTGTCATTTTACAACTAATTAACTGAGGCTTGAGGCCTTGCTATGCGGTTTATTAGTTAATAAAGAGAGAGAGTTTAATCTTGTGTGAATTACCTGTGCTTGCATGTCTATGTGGTTTTTTGTTCTTTTGCTGTTCTAGGCTTTAATGCCCTTTGAAATAACTGAAATAATTTGATAAAGTGAAATAAACCTGTAATCTGTTCAATAGACCTAGAACTAGGGACAAGGCCCCAACACTACAAAACAGCTTTCAGTCATGCCAGCTTAAACTTTTAACAGTTTTATAGGTTATTACAGTTTTTATATTAAATCATATACTTTAACATTATCAAGATAGCACTAGCTGTATGTCACCTTTCATGTCGAGATGTTTCTTTTTATTTAACACAACATTGTGCTCCCATTGAACGCCAGTTCTGTTTTTCATGACACACATTACAAGATATTTTAATGTAATTTTGTAAAACTTTTGCACACATTGCAGTACCAGCTCCAACTCCCTGCTTCTTTTTCTATCTAGGTACAGTGCTCCTTTGGTCATATTGCATCATTGCTGGATCGTACACACCATAGAACGTGACCAATCATAAGCATTCAACAACCCCATGGTTTAACTCTCTTTTTAAACTCTCTTCTTATTTATATCAACCTGTTTTCATCTGTATGCAAATAATACGGTTTTATTTTTAAGATAAGATATTATATCTGAATAGGTGGATTTTACATCCTTGTCAGAATTGCTTCAACTATGAGCTATAAGCAAATATTTCTTTGAGTACCATAGTGTGTGAGTCTAAGAGAGATTATTTACCAAAGTTTCTCCAGTTTACACTGAGGATCCTCCAGTCCAGCAGAGAGCAGCTTCACATCTGAGTATCTTAGTTTATTTCCAGACAGACAAAGTTCTCTTAGGTTTTATCTTAGAGCTGAATCCAAAGCAACATAACCTTCACCTGTGCCACCACAATCAGTCAATCTGTAGAGAACAATGACACTCTTCATTCTGTCAGAGTGATTTAAGAGAACAATATTTTTTCATTATTTACCATAAATGGAGGAGGATGCTGACATGTTTAAACAATCTTACAATCTCCTATTTCATTCTGAATCAGATCCAGATGTTTCAGGTGTGAGGGTTTTGATCTCAGAGCTGAAGCCAGAGCTGCACAACCTTCACCTGTGACACCACACCTCCATAACCTGTTGAGAACAATGGCACTCTTCAGTCTCTAAGGAGGATACACATCTTAGACAATCAGAAAGAGACACTTAATTCATAGCACATTAAGGCTATGACTACATTAAGACCAGCTCTATAAACATGTCTCAGGGTTAATTTCAATTGATTTAAATTGATAAATAATGCAGGAATCCTTTTTTATGCGAGTACACCAAAATCCACTCAACACATCTTTATGGTTTTTATGTACTCAGAATGTTGATTATAACATATTTCATTCTATTTATTGATTGATTGAAAGAAAGAAAGAATACAATTATTAAGAATGTATGCAATAAATTGATCAAAATGTTTCTATTTCATATGAATGTTGTCCCTTTGAACTATCTACTTATCAAAGAATCCTGAAAAACTTACACCAATATATTAAGCAGCACAACTGTTGATTACATTGGACATTAATAATAATGAAAAATGTTTCTTGAGCAGCAAATCAGCCTATCAGAATGATTTCTGAAGGATCATGTGACACTGAAGCTGGAAAAATGATGCTAAAAAATCTAGATCAAAGTCTGAAAAGTGTGTTATATTCTGTCAGGTGTGATTTAAGCCACGTATGTTCTGTTCCTGTGTTATGTGTTATTTTTGAGAACTGCACACTCGTGTGTGGGTGGTGTTTTTTGGGGGGAAAGTTGGATAAGTGTTTCTGTTTTTGTCTGAGCCCATGCTGTGGTTTTCACGAGCATTTACGTTAATAAAAGCAAAGCCTAGAATCATCAAGTGAGTCTTTTGACTTATTTTGATTGCTACAATATATTAAAACAGAAAACATTTATTTTAAATTGTAAAAACATTTTGCAATATTACTGTTTTTACTCTATTTTTGAACAAATAAACGCAGCATTGGTGAGCATGAGTGACTTCTTTCAAAAGCACTTTGAACAAAAATGTAGCTTAGTTAGTTTCATCTCATTTTAAATTTCAGATAATTGGAATCAATGTTTCATATAAATTTATTATTAATATTTTTTTTAATAAGCAGTTGTCTAATTCCTTATCAGAGCTCCTAACTATAACTATATGTGAATATTTGTTTGTGATTTCCTGCATGTGTGTGATTCTCAGAGAGATCTTACGTAAGTTTCTCCAGTTTACAGTGAGGATCCTTCAGTCCAGCAGAGAGCAGATTTAGTGCTGTGTGTCCTAGTTTATTTAACGACAGATCCAGTTCTCTCACGTGTGAGGAATTTGATCTCAAAGCTGAAGCCAGAGAAGCACAGCCTTCATCTGTAACGCCACAATTAATCATCCCGTAGAGAACAATGACACTCTTCACTCTGACAGTCAAAAAGAGAGACCTAAGACCTGTTCATACCAAGATTTGCACACCGTCTATGCATCTTCATTTTTTATGGAGATCTGTTCTATTATTTTTTTTTCTTCATACTATGAGAAAACTGGTGAACCAAGGAAAGGTTTTGGTCACAGTATGCTAAATGACAGTAAACAGCCAAGGAAAAATCTAGGAAACAACTCTCTTGTTTGAGTACTCTTGTATTTGGTGTTGTTTGAAACTCATAGTGAACAAAAAAAAAATGAATGGAATTGAAAACATGTAAATACTGTTTGACTTCTTTTATTGTATTTAATTGATATAACTCTCTATATATCAGATAATACACAATTCTATTTTTTTTTTTTAAGCCAAACTCCTCTCTGAAGACCTGAGTGCACAATCCTGAGTAAACTGATGCTTCGGCCACATCAATGCCACACTCTCTCAGATCTTCCTCATAGAAGATCAGGTTGCCCTTCAAAAGCTGCTGAAAAGCCAGTTTCCCCAGTTTGAGAATCATGTCTTCACCTTTTACTTTCTTCTCACAGTCCTTCTCATGTTTGATGTTGGTCTGAATACTCAGGAAGTGTGTGTACATTTGAGTGAGAGTCTTGGGAATCTCTCCACTCTCTGCTTCACTCAGTATCTTCTCTAGAAAAGTGGCTGAAATCCAGCAGAACACTGAGACGTGGCACATGATATAGAGGCTCCTTGATGACTTCAGTTGTGTGATGATACTGTTGGCCAGACTCTGATCACTGATTCTCTTTCTGAAGTATTCCTCCTTCTGTGGGTCATTGAAGCCTTGTACCTCTGTCATTCGATGGACACACTTAGAGGGAATGAGATCAGCTGCTGCTGGTTTGGTGGTGATCCAGATCAGAGCAGAAGGAAGCAGATTCCCCATAATGAGGTTCATCAACAGCATGTCCACTGAGGCTGATTCACTTACATCACACAACCTCACATCGCTCTGGAAATCCAGCGTCAGACGACACTCATCCAGGCCATCAAAGATGAACAGCACTTCATTGGATATTTCCATTTCTTTTGTCATTCAATTTGATGGGTGTGTCCTCTGTTTCTGCTGCTCTCCTGTATTGTTTCTCAAGGTGTCTCACCTCATGCTCATTACTGGTCTCTGCACTCTGACTCTCTGTGATGTACAGCGCTGTTTCAATCTCATTCAGGAGTGTTGGGTTGCCATGCTTTGCTTTTCCTTCATACAAACACTGAAACTTCTTCATCAGATTTGATTTGAATGTGCTTTTGACCAGTTGAGAATCATGACTGAAAGATTGAAATAACAGATTACAGCATGAATTAAAAAGGTAAATCTATCTATCTATATATACAGGTGCATCTCAATAAATTAGAATGTCGTGAAAAAGTTAATTTTTTCTTGTAAGTTATTTCAAAAAGTGAAACTTTCATATACGTTAGATTCATTGCATGTAAAGTAAAACATTTCAAAAGTTTTTTGTTTTCATTTTGATGATTAGAGCTTACAGCTCATGAAAGTCAAAAATCAGTATCTCAAAATATTAGAATATTTACATCTGAGTTTGAATAAATGAACATCCCCTACAGTACAAATTCTAGGTATCGCTTGTTCTTTGAAACCACAATAATGGGGAAGACTGCTGACTTGGCAATGATCCAGAAGACGAACATTGACACCCTCCACAAAGAGGGTAAGTCACAGAAGGTCATTACTGAAAGGTGTGGCTGTTTACAGAGTGCTGTATCAAAGCATATTAAATGCAAAGTTGACTGGAAGGAAGAATTTGGGTAGGAAAAGGTGCGCAAGCAACAGGGATGACCGCAAGCTTGAGAATACAGTCAAGCAGAGCTGATTCAAACACTTGTGAGAGCTTCACAAGGAGTGGACTGAAGCTGGAGTCAGTGCATCAAGAGTCACCACGCTCAGACGTCTTCAGGAAAAGGGCTACCAAGCCACTTCTGAACCAGAGACAACGTCAGAAGCATCTTAACTGGACTGTGGAGAAAAAGAGCTGGACTGGCTCAGTGGCCCAAAGTCCTCTTTGTTGTAAATTTTGCATTTAATTTGGAAATCAAGGTCCCAGAGTCTGGAGGAAGAGTGGAGAGGCACAGAATCCATGTTGCTTGAAGTCCAGTGTGAAGTTTCCACCGTCAGTGTTGATTTGGGCTGCCATGTCATCTGCTGATGTTGGTCCACTGTGTTTTCTGAAGTCCACAGTCAACACAGCCATCTACCAGGAAATTTTAGAGCACTTCATGCTTCCTTCTGCTGACAAGCTTTATGGAGATGCTGATTTCATTTTCCAGCAGGATTTGGCACCTGCCCACACTGCCAAAAGCACCAAAAGTTGGATCTATGGGGTATTGTCAAGAGGAAAATGAGAAACAAGAGACCAAAAAATGCAGATGAGCTGAAGGCCACTGTCAAAGAAACCTGGGCTTCCAGTGCCACAAACTGATCACCTCCATGCCACACCGAAGTGAGGCAGTAATTAAAGCAAAAGGAGCCCCTACCAAGTATTGAGCACATATACAGTAAATTAACATACTTTCCAGAAGGCCAACAATTCACTAAAAATGTTTTTTTTTTAATTGGTCTTCTGAAGTATTCTAATTTGTTGAGATAGTGAATTGGTGGGTTTTTGTTAAATGTGAGCCTAAATCATCACAATTAAAAGAACCAGAGACTTAAACTACTTCAGTGTGTGTGCATTGGATTTATTTAATACACGAGTTTCACAATTTGAGTTGAATTACTGAAATAAATGAACTTTTCCACAACATTCTAATTTATTGAGATGCACCTGTATATCTAAATGCCGTATGTCTGCCTGTGGTGTTTAATAAAATAGACACAAGTGAATAAATCTGAAATAATACAAATTTTAATAAATTACAATTATTTGATTTTATATTGAGACCATATGAAGACTTTGATGTACCTGCATCCTGGAGAAAGATCTTCTGTGTGGAATGTTTCCTCCATGATTCACTCAGGCTTCATGGAACTGCATGGGTAGGTCTGATGAGCCAGAAACACTGATTAAGACATACTGACAAAGTATTTTACTTTTATTTGTAATTTACTTAAATATAGTCTATCTGTCCCTATCTGTCTTTGAGAAGTTGACATAAACACTAAAGTCTCATATTTGCTGTTTCTTTCATTGCTTTACCCCATTATTGTGATAACAGTGCTGTCCAATGTACTTATAGCCGACTGCAGTGGTTCTCGACCAGGGGGTCCTGAAAGAAACTGAGTATTTTAGTATTCTTAATTCTAAATGGAATTCCTAATCCTTATCCAGTAAATCCAATTGTGTTAATGGATACATACACAAAGTTCTCTGTTAGTTCATACTGCATGAACTAAAAAGTACATACTCTTTTTAATTTAAAAACTATACTAATAAATTGTCATGTTACAAATAGCACTTAAAGAAACAAAGTATGGACATTTAATTTAATTAGCCTATATGAAATATAATAAAAACATAGGGGAGAGCGGGGCACAAAGTAACACTTTCTGACTTTCTCAAATTGTGTAAATCCACATGGGGTTCAGAGTATAATTTTTTATCCACTGTAATTTCACACTTGTCTAGTACAAATATGTTGCTTTTTTTTTCATAATTACAGTGTATAGGTTTTTCTTTATTTACCCTTTATTTTTCTTTATCAAAAATTGGAAATTTGACAACATGCCCCATAGGTGGGGTAGATGGTTACATCTGAGAGGCACGTTGTAACATGACCATAAATGCTTAAAATGTTATCTGATCTCATGACAAAAATTTACAAATCAAACTTAAATATTTTGTCAATAAAACAAAATAATTATTTATTTCAAATAAAATAATGGCGATTTTTAAGAATTACAAATAATCCGATTTTTGAGTTTGACAATGAACACTTTGCAACCATGCTTGGCAAAATGCTTTACATGTCTTGAAATAATAATTAAACATTGACTGTCAGTCTTTATTCACCTGTTTCTCGTCGTTTCTCATTCAAATGTATTAAAGTAAATAGTGTGAATTACATCGCTAATGTCATACAGTAACACGGCAGGGCACATTGTAACGCAGTGTAATGTACCCCATCAGCGCAACTGGAATTTAAAACCGGTTTGTGTCTTCTGTTAGTTATTGAAGCATTAAAAAATAATTTGATAAATAACAGATTGGAGATCAAAATAACAGCAGATTTGTCTAATTTTAAATGAGTAATAAAAACTGAGATGGAAAATTTACTTAAGCCAGAAATATAATTTTACTACAGTAAAATAAATGTTCCGCGATATCTTCAAAAGACTTTTGAATTTTGGCGCACTTTTTTTTTCTCTCTATATAATGTTGATAAGGTAACTAGTAAATCCTATAAATTTTGTTATGCTACCATGTGTGGAAATATTTAAACCACGTGTGTTACAACTAACCCCGTATTACTTTTTGCCTCGCGCTCCCCTACATTTACAATAAATAGATACAATACAGGATAGATACATATCCATACATCAATTCAAAATACATATTAATTTACTTACTTTAAGTGATGGTTACGTTGTCACTTTCATGCGCCGTACGTGTTTTCAAAATGTTCCTGGTTTTCCAAGTCAAGAGCGAATATATTCCTGCCTAAGCAGCAATAAAATACCGAGTGTAAAACTGCGCATGTGCGTACTTTCATTTTTGCTATAGCTGCTAGGTTTGCTTACTAAGAAAAATATCGATTTTTTTTTTTTTTTAAGATCATGAATATCAAGTCATGCACGAATAAAATCACATATATTAGTTATGGAGATCGTAGCAGAATATCTGCCCATTTCAAATCATAATTGATAATTATAATAACGCACGTACATGTTTATTGCAGGATTTTTTTTTTATGTTATTGAATACAAAATAAGATTATAACAAAATGGCACAAATAGTCTAGTCTGACACGAAACCTCAACATGTGTAAGGAGATCAATCTGTTTCATTGCATTTAATTTTATTTATTTATTTATTTTTTGTGCTTCTGAGAAATGTTTCATTCATTTAATTTATTTTATTTATAAACGTTTATTTATTTATGAATCATGAATTTGTGTATACAATATTTGGTCAATGTTACAATGTTATTGTAGTAATTAAAAAACCACACGCACGCACACACACACGCACACGCACACAGTCTTTCCTTATACCATTATATTGTCCTAAATTCCAAAAGATAAGTGTCCAGAAGGGTCTGAAAATGCCTCCAAAAGACGAAGTGTTACTTAAAGTAGCTACCCCTGCAGATAATATATATTTGTATGTGTTTTCTGTGTGCAGATTTCTATTCACTTTTGTCCTTACAGGACTTTTTTTTTTGGTCCGGCGTTGTGACGCTATAAGGCTGCGCCGCATTTCTCCACTCTCCGGCGTCTGCGATCAGGTTGTAGAAAGGTTTGTGCTTTGAAGCTTTTAAAGTGTTTAAGTGTTTTTAATGAATAAAAAGTGTTAATTTAATTGTATACTTGTTTAATTAGTTAATTTATTATTAAATTATATGTCATTATTTAATATATTACTATAATGCTTAATGTAAAATTAATTAACGTTATTTTTGGGCGAAATAGACAAGGCGCGTCTTAGTTTGTTCTCTGTATCGTG
The DNA here is from genome assembly GCF_012432095.1 of Onychostoma macrolepis. Lineage (NCBI taxonomy): Eukaryota > Metazoa > Chordata > Actinopteri > Cypriniformes > Cyprinidae > Onychostoma > Onychostoma macrolepis. The sequence continues at coordinate 14,708,165 of NC_081158.1, read as the reverse complement.
AATCAGTTCATTGTAAACAGGAAATCGGTCACTGGGAAGTGGTGATGCGATAAACGGAAACGCAGCTTTCGAAACTGAATGATTTGAACTAATTTTTTTTTTTTTTAATTATTATTATTTTAATTATTCACTATTTTTCTTAACACCAAATGTTGACGTCGTCTGCTGGTCAAAGTAGTGTAAATGCAATGAAAACGAACAAGAATAATGACAAGTTTTACTAATCAGTTAGGAATGTGAATGTGAAATATGCAATTTAGCTGTGATTTTGGGAGGTCTTGCTAATACGATCAATTAGAAACCATTAACTGTGTGTTCTTCTGTTAATTATTCTCATCTTAAATATGACAGAGTGTCCAGACACATGGAGAAATTCCCGGTAAAGCAACTGGGATCCACGTGACAAACTTTCATAAAGATGGCATTTATTAAAGAGGAGAGTGAAGACATGAGGATTGAAGAAACATTCAGAGTGAAACAAGAAGATACTGAGGAACAAACAGGTTGGTTTTCATTTTCAAAGCTGAACTCTACGATAGTTTTAAAGAATGTAATACGAGTGTCCTAATTAAAGTGCTTTTATTTGATGTGGAGCGGGTTGCCTCACGTGGGCAAATTTGTTGAAATTAAAGGTGCCATAGAATGCATTAATACAATATTTTAAATTGTTCTCTGATAACTACATAAAAGGTATGTGGCTTAGGTAAGGGCAAAAGCGTGTTTCAACACAATATTGCAGACACGGCAAGAGTGGAAGGCACTATTATTGTAATATTATGCGCTTTGTACTGTAATGTTTCCTCCCCTGTGAATGAGATATGAGATGTCCCTAAAATGTACACACTGCATCTTTACATAATTAAGAACCATTTTTTTGCACATCCAAAACATGTTCCAGTCTGTCACTCAAAATCTGTAATACAATCCAAACTGTGAATTGTGTGATCTGTTGCACCCCTTTTCTCTTGACTTGTTATTTGAAGGAAAAATACAATCACAGAAGTTTTTGATCATGCTGACTTGCCCACAGTGAAGTTTAGCTGATGTTTCTTTTAATTGGACTAGTTAAATTTAAATTTGGGCTATCAAAATCAGAAGAATGCCTGCCAGAAGGGCTACCAGGGATTTAGACATTTTCAAAGCCATGGACGTTTATTGTGAACAGTGCTATACAAATAAATATTGACTTGAACGAGCCAACTGCAAGATTCCTTCAATATTAAGGCCCGTTCACATCAAGCACGATAATGATAAAGATATAGTTCTAAAAATCGTTCTCAGTATTAAAGAATAGCAGAGTCCACACCACAGCTATAATAGTAAAGGCACAGAGAACATGTATAGTTGGAATCACTTTCAGAATGATTTTTTCCTGCTGATGAATGATACATACACTGACAATCAGAATCCATCTTGCTATAACGAGCTCGAGAATTTAAAGCGGCAGACAAGCATGCGCTTACAGATGATATCGTTTGCTGGTGTGGGCGCTAATATCGTTATCTTTAAAGTTATAATTCTTAGTGTGAACGGGGCTTTAGAGATGCCAAACAAGGAAGCATTGAAGTCATATCGGTTATTGGCTCTGATGCTGCCATTCTCTGCCTGAGTTAGACCGGGCCGATCCAAATCCGATATTGTGCATACTATTCTGTGTTACTGTTGTCGCACAAAAGGCATAAAAGCATTATAAAGTACAAAGTTTATGTGCATTATATTCTAAGTCTTCTGAAGGTATATGATTGCTTAATGTGGGATACAGATGAATATATAAGTTCTTACATTAAAGCTGCAGTCCGTAAGTTTTGCCTCTTTGTCGCCATCTATGTTTGAAAACCTGGAATTGCAAGCTGCTTGTGGAATTATCTCGCTTGCGTGGGTTGTGAGTTGGCACGGCTCCAGCGCGGATGAATCTAATGTTTCGAGTTGAATGTGTGGCTGTCAGTCAGTGTCGATGTTTACTGTACTTTGCAATCACAGATTCTAGCCTATGTCCTGGAAAATATGACCCAAATAAGAATTTTCACCGTATATTGCCATCTGAACAAGTAAGTAACAAGTCTGCCACGTTTGTTCTGACCAGCTGAGGAAAAAAGCATTACCATAATTCGCGCTACCAATGGTGATTTAATCTAAAGATCAGTTAGCTCATATCACATCCAACCGTGCAAAGTATTATTATTGTTATACTTTATTTTATTCTCAAATTATTAATGTTAACAACATCAGAATTGCGTGCCTATGAGTATAGTGTGTATTAATGTGTAGATTTCAATTTCTGTACAGTCTAATATCTAATTGTCATGCCATTCGAATTTCATATTAAGAAATTATTTTAACCCAAAAAGCAAATTATTCTCCCTTCGAACTGGTTTTCTTTAAAATGCAAATCTTGTGTAATCCCAGGCTATCTGTAATCAGAAGCACATTTAAAACTGAAATATTATTTAATTTCATTCACATGTTTCATAAACACATAATCCTTTCTGGATTACAATCCGCCATCAAAATGATACATTTAATTATTCTAGCTGCTGTGAGAAAAGGCTATAAATGATCCGTCACCTGCAGGATCCTCACATACGATAGCTAACCGGGATAACTTCTTCATGTTTACAGACGTGACGTAATGACGCAGAGCCATGCTCGAATTTCCCGCGAAAACCTACCCCTACCACTCAAATTAGAAAACATTATTATAAGCTAACCGTTGTGAATCGGGCTACAGTAAGGTGATAGTTTTGAACACTGGCTGGTTATGTACTTGCTCAAATATTGATTTCGGATCATTTTTAACCTAAAAACGTTACGGACTGCAGCTTCAAAGTTCATGTAAATTCTTTCTCTGCTGCGGCTGTCAGTAATTCTCCAGTCGGCATTCAATGTTGCGTTCAGTTACGACAGTCAACTCAGTAAAACTATCTCCAAGATTATTCAGTGCTTGTAGATGATTTTGCATAAAATGACTTTATCTTGCTGGAGTTTATTGTTGTTTCTAAATCATGTAACTTGCTACCGGGTATATGTTAGAACAAAACACAGGAGTAGAAAAGACTTTAAATTGTTTTTAACGGCCACAGTAACTGAAATTTAAAACTTAAAAAGAACAGATTGCACAGATGTAATACTTTTTTTACGCATCAATATCTCTTCCCTTTGTACTTTGAACTTCTTAATGCAAAGCACTGCATGCTGTGACTCTGTGTTGCTTCAAGCGCATCATTCTGTGCACTGGATGCATTTTGTCCTATCTATCATATGTTGATACCTCATAAAAAATATGCTATACATTTAAAAGAAATGTCTTTTAATTTTATAGTATACAGTGCTGCTTGAAAGTTTGTGAACCCTTTAAAATGTACTATATTTCTGCATAAATATGACCCAAATCATAATCAGATTTTATGGAAAAAAAATTTCAGAAGTCCTGAAAGTAGACAAATGAGACAAACATATTTTCATATTTTTAGAAAATTACTGTCTGCATTGCAAAAGTATGTGAAACTTCTAGGATTAGAAGTTAATTTGAAGGAGAAATTAGAGTCCAGAAGTGCTTCAATCAGTGGGATGACTATCAGGTGTCAGTGTGTGCTCTGTTTTATTTAAAGAACAGGGATCAGTTACACTTTATTTTGATAGTCCACTTTAGACATTTTACTAACTATAAGTAACTTAGTAACAACGTCAACTACATGTCAACTAATTCTCATTAATTTGCAACTACATGTCTACTAACTCTCAGAGTAGACGTTTAGGGTTAGTAGAATAAGTTGACATATACTTGCAAAGTTTCTCATAGTCAGTATTTTGTATGTTGTGGACTAGAGGTCTTCACGGGTCCAAAAATTCATACCCGAACCCGAAGAGACCCGTAAATGTGCTGCACTGAACCGACCCGGACCCATGTTTTATTTGAAAGTGGGACCCGAACCCAGCTGGGAAGACACAGACCCGACTGCACCCGATCGGCACATATTGCACAGTAAAGTGCTATTAAGTCAATAACCAATAAAAAAATAAATCCCTTACTACTGTTAGTAGCCTTCTCCCTGACTGCGATGCATACAATCCTTCTAGACAATAAATTTCCATCCATGGCTGTTCCTCTCTATTGCCGACTGAAAGAGCCTTCTTAATCCACTGATTATTGCTTTAAAAGTCTACATGCTGTCACGGTCAGTGACGGATGACTAATGCAACTTCGCAGTTTTTTTTTTTTCTTTTCTCCATCTCGAGTTAACTTCGACTGTGCAGAACAAGAAGTGCGTTACACTTTACTGCGTGCGTGTTCAATAACAGGTGCGTCTCTTCTTCAGTTTTGTTTCAGCTTTTTTTTTTTCAAAATCACTCATGAAGGAATCCATGATCACTGTCCGCGTGCAGTTGGCTACATTAACTCCGCCCGCATTCTGCTTCTGGCGGCTCGAGGTAACGCGTGTTTTTTTTTTTTTCTTTCACCTTATTTCCCACTCACAATTTTCTCATCCTAATTTTACAAACTGCAAGTTACAAAACACACGCATGCTGACTGACACTGATCACTGGCGTGTGCGGTGTTCTCCGATCGACTCTGGTATTACACACAATGTTAAACAGAGCCGGGACCCGAAGTAATAGATTGGGACCCGACCCGGACCCGACTGACCATTTAAAATATAGACCCGAACCCGTACGGGTCCCGGGTCTCGGGTCCTCCGTGAAGACCTCTATTGTGGACCCATCAAAATAAAGTGTTAGAAGATATTAAGCAGACAGTCTACTAATACTCTAATGACTGCTAGTTGACATGTAGTTGCAAAGTTACTTACTGTTAGTAGAATGTCTAAAGAGGACTATCGAAATAAAGTGTTACCCAGGGATCTATCAAAGTTTGATCATGCTTGTGGAAGTGTATCATGGCATGAACAAAGGAGATCTCCGAGGACCTCAGAAAAAGAGTTGTTGCTTATCAGGCTAGAAAATGTTACAAAACCATCTCTAAAGATATTAGACTAGACAAATCCACAGTAAGACAGATTATATACAAATGGAGGAAATTCAAGACCACTGTTACCCTCCCCACAAAGATCACTCTAAAAGCAAAACTTGTAGTAGTCCACGAGGTTGTAAAGGACCCCGGGGTAACTTCTAAGCAACCAAAGGCCTTTCTCACATTGTTTAATGTTACTGTTCATGAGTCCAAAATAAGGAGAACACTGAACAACCACGGTGTGCATGGCAGTAGGACCGCCCCGTAATACTCGACCGTTAGTTGACCAGAAGAGGCATTGGCGAAGTCACGCAGTACGTGACATACAGTTTGTTAATGGCTGGTCTATGTGGTAGCATAGTACATCGGGCAGGACATCCAAATGCTCAACTTTCATTCATCGACCTCAAATATGGAAGTGTGGAAGCTGAACAGTAGCACGCTCACTGCATGACAGATGGAGGTGCGGTTGGAAGTTGCTCTTCCGGCATTTTTGCTCATACAGATAAGAATAATACATCTTTCAAATCTGTAAAGACTCTACATTTATTTACGTGCACTCACAATAACAACAAAACATTGCACTTTGGTAAAATAATGAAAGCAAACAGGATGCACTTTCTGCCATCTCGGTCTTACATTTACATTTATTTAGCAGACGCTTACAAAGCGGCTCAAAATTGGGGAATGCATCAAGCGATTCATCTTGAGGCAAATAGACACAGGAAGTGCTCATAATACCAAGTTTCAAGCATTGTTCAAATATGTACAAGCTAGACAGGGAAAGATTAAAGAAAAGAGAAAAAGAACTTTTTTTGACGAAGTCAGATAGTGTTGTCAGCTGTCGCTTAAAAATTGTCAGGGAATCAGGATTCCGGAAAGAGGTTGGAAGATCATTCCACCAGCCAGGAACAGTGAACGAAAATGTTCTGGAAGGTGATTTTGTGCCTCTCTGTGATGGTACCACAAGGCGTCTCTCACTAGTGGATCTCAGATTTCTGGTGGGAATGAAGATTCGTAAAAGTGAGTGGAAGTAGGCGGGTGCTGAGCCTGTGGCTGTTCTATATGCAAGCATCAGTGTCTTGAACTTGATGCAAGCCATAACCGGCAACCAGTGCAAGGAGATAAAAAGAGGTGTGACATGGGCTCTTTTGGCCTCGTTGAAGACCAGTCGTGCCGCTGCATTCTGAATCATTTGTAAAGGTTTGATTGCGCATGATGGAAGTCCAGCTAGAAGAGCATTGCAGTAGTCCAGCCTAGAAATGACAAAGGCCTGGACAAGAAGTTGTGCAGCATGCTCCGTTAGGAAGGGCCTGATCTTTCTGATGTTGTGCAATGCAAACCTGCAAGATCAAGCAGTTTTTGCAATGTGGTCTTTGAAAGTCAGCTGGTCATCAGAGATTACACCCAGATTTCTGACCGAACTTGATGGGGTAATTATTGATGAACCTAGCTGGATGGTGAAGTCATGCTGTAGAGTTGGAGTGGCAGGGAAGACAAGAAGCCCAGTCTGAGCTGTAGGTGACGTTTTTTCATCCATGCCGAGATGTCCGCCAGGCAGCCTGAGATCCGTGCAGCTACTGTTGGATCATCTGGATGAAATAAGAGATCATCAACATAGCAATGGTAGGAGAAGCCATGTGCCTGTATGATGGGTCCCAGTGATGTAGTGTATATGGAGAAGAGGAGGGGTCCAAGAACTGATCCCTGAGGAACCCCAGTGACCAGTTGGTTTGCTTTGGATACCTCCCCTCCCCAGGGCACCCTGAAAGTCCTACCAACTTGAGCGCGAAACTCAGAAACTCTGTCTGCATGCTTTACAGACATAAAATAATATATCTATAGAGAATGAAATGTCTACTTTCAAATGAATTCAGATGGAAAACAAATATGTAATCCATATAAAACCTGCATATAGGCGCGTCCACTACTGTGGAGATGACGAGTCGGTGTCACGAACTTCCTCTCTTAAATTGAGACTGTAAAAATGTTAAAGCATCCTCCTTACTGTTTTTCCCTGACACATTCATAAACATTACTTCTGCCAAGTTGCTGTGGCAAGCTTTATACAATGTGGCAATTAAATGCTCATTATTATGATTTAAATGGTTTATTAATAAATGTGCATTTAGTCGACTAATGCTTCAAATTAACGACTACTTGTCGACCAGACAAATTTTTAGTCCAAAAGGACATTGCTGGCCATCTGCAGTTTCCTAAGATCATGTGGACAAGCCAGAGGGCTATTAGAGAAATGTTTTCATTGTGCAGAACTGATCAGCAGTTACAAGAAACGTTACCTGCAATTATTTCTGTAAAAGGGGGAAAAGAAAGATTAACATACTTTTGCAGTGCACAGATATGTAACAATGGATACATTTTCTCAATAAATAAATGACGAAGAAAATAGTCGTCTCATTTGCTTGTTTGGGTTCTCTTTATCTACTTTCAGAACTTGAAATTCTGATTATGTTTTTGGTCATATTTATGCAGAAATATAGAAGATTCTAAAGCGTTCACAAACCTCTTAAGCAGCACTGTATATTTATATATAAATACTGTTTTTCATAAATGGATTTTCATAACAATACAAATAGCAACGTGTAACATTTTAACAGATTTAGTGCTACACTTTTATTTGTTCCGCAGTTTTTTTTCACTAAAAACTGTGCACAGATTTTTCTAGAATAACTTTTGCTGCTGAATTATCCACTGACCTAGTTTATTTTATTTTATTTTTTTGTCATAGATTAAGAGTATATATTTTTTTCATATTTATTTGTATTTTATTTTTCTTTATTATGAAATAGTCTGTATTTGATAGATTGTGAGTGAGTGGTTATCAGTTCCATACAGAGATATAATAATTCTAAATTGACTTAAAAAAACTGCACTGGTATCATAGTTCAAAAGAAGATATCAGGTGTCAGGTAGCTAGCTTGAAGCCAGTGGGGCTGTCGGTAAGAACAGGTCCAGTCTAGTCAAACCAGGTATAGGAAAGTTTATTGTACATCCAAGGAGGTTTTGTGCATCTAGATGTGTGGGTGTGCGTGTGGTTTCTATAAAGGGAATAGATACATTTTAGTTTACCAATAAAGTGTGCCAAATCAGGTACAAGGCAACCACAATGGTACATCAACTGCTCTTTAGATAAATAAAGTACATGCCTAAACAGAAGCAATCATGAAAATAAACATTAAGCCAAACTTAAGTTATACAAAATATCCAAGCATCAAACAAAGGCACTTACATGGTCAATTACGCACACGCAGGAAAAAAAACACAGAAAGGAGTAAAACTCAGTCCTCTGCACTGTGTAAACACATGCAACAAATGGCAAGCTGTGGACACAGGTGCAGCTAATAAAGTCTGAGAGATAGCTCTAATTGGCTTGAGTTTGGGTGGGTGGAGCTTGGGGCTAACAGGGAACTGAACAGGCTAAGAGGGGTGTGACACTGCATTGAGGGTGCAGATTAGAGACAAAAACTTCTTAACAATAGTGGTATTGGCCAATACTGAATCTCGGGTATCAGAGACGAAAAAGGTGGATCGGAGCATCTCTAGGATGTTAGACACATGGTGCCCCTCAGGTATTCAATAGGGTTCAGGTCTGGAGACATACTTGGCCACTCCATCACCTTCAGCTTCATCAGCAAGGCAGTTGTCATCTTGGCAGTGTTTTTGGGGTCGTTATTATGTTGGAAAACTGCCGTTCGGCCCAGTTTCTGAAGAGAGGGCATCATCTTCTGCTTCAGAATGTCACGGTACATGTTGGAATGCATGTTTCCCTCAATGAACCGCAGCTCCCCAGTACCAGCAGCACTCATGCAGCCCCAGACCATGATGCTACCACCACCATGCTTGACTGTAGACAAGACACAATTTTCTTGGTACTCCTCGCCAGGGCGTCACCACACATGCTGGACACCATCTGAGCCAAACAAGACTCATTGCTTAGACTCATCAGACCACAGGACATGGATCCAATAATTCATGCTCTTGGCCAGGTTGTCTTCAGCAAACTGTTTGCAGGCTTTTTTGTGAGCCAGCTTCAGAAGAGGCTTCCTTCTGGGATGACGGCCATGCAAACCGACTTGTTGCAGTGTGCGGCGTATGGTCTGAGCACTGACAAGCTGATCTTCCACTTCTGCAACCTCTAAAGCAATGCTGGCAGCACTCATGCGTCTGTTTTTTGAAGCCAGCTTCTGCACCTGACGCACAGCACAAGGACTCAACTTCTTTGATCGACCCTTGCGAGGCCTGTTCCGAGTGAAACCTGTCTTGGAAAACCTCTGTATGACACTAGCCACTGTACTGTAACTCAGTTTCAGGGTGTTACCAAACTTTTTATAGCCTAGGCCATCTTTGTGGAGAGCAACAATTCTAATTCTCAAATACTCAGAGAGTTCTTTGCCATGAGGAGCCATGTTGAACATCCAGTGGTCAGTATGAGATAATTGTACTCAAAGCACCAAATTTTAACTGCTCTAAAACAAGATACACAAATTTGTATGGTCCTCTCAAGCAGACAAAAACATGAACATGATGAATAGGACGTGGCTTTGCATGGTTAAACGACGTATAGCTGTTTTCACATAGGGTGTACTCACTTTTGTTGCCAGCTTTTTTGACAATAATGGCTGTATGTTGAGTTATTTTCAGAGGACAGTAAAGTTGCACATTGACTACTCTAAAATGTATCCAAGTTTCATTTCTATAGAATTGTGCCACTGGAAGCCATGCATGCTCATGCCATCACACTGCTCCACCATGTTTCACAGATGATGTTGTATACTTTGGATAATGAGCTGTTCCAAGCCTTCATACTTTTTTCTTCCCATCATTCTGGTACAGGTTGATCTTAATTTCAGCCATCCAAAGAATGCTTTTGCAGAAGTGGTCTGGTTTTTTAGATGTTTTTTGGCAAAGTCTAATCTGGCCTTGTTTGCACCTTGCAGTGAACCCTCTGTATTTGTTCTTGTGAAGTCTTCTCTTGATTGTAGAAGTCTTTTCGATTTTCCACTGCATGGTACGGCACGGTATGGTTCAGTATGGCTCACTTTTGGGGGGTTTTCCACTGAGTACAGTACCTGGTACCTGGTACGTTTTTTAATACCACCTCGGCCGAGGTTCCAAGCGAACCGTACCGTTACCAAAACGTGACGTGTAAACTCTGCTGATCACTGATTGGCTGGAGAAAATCGTCACTGCCTGCGTCATTGAACTTGCGGCACGAGGCACAACAGACCCGCTAGATTTAAATCAGCACAGCCATCGAAGGATCGAACGCAACTGTTTTGAATGAGCGCACCTTTCTTTTAACAACCAAAAAATGGCTGTTTCGTTGTCTGTTGAGAAAGTACAGACTGTCCTCTCCTTGATAGCCGAGGAGCAGATCCAGCGAGAGCGTGATGGAGCGACGCGGAATTAAAAGGTTTTTCAGGAGTCACGGCAGTAGAGGCGGCACAATATAACGACACGTGAATAATCCTTCCCACTCTAAAGTGGTACTAAACTGCAGTGGAAATGCAAACCGAGCTGAACTGAGCCATGCCGTTCTGAACCGTGCCGAACCGAGTCATACCACGCAGTGGAAAAGCGCCATTTGACTGTGACACGCATACCTCCTGGAGAGTGTTCTTCTCTTAGCTGGATGTTGTGAAAGGGTTTTTCTTTACCGTGGAGAGTATTGTCCGATCATCCACCACTGTTGTCCTCCATAGATGCCCAGGCCTTGTTATGTTGCTCACTAGTGCATTCTTTTTTCCCCAGAATGTACTGTTGAGTTGGCCACTCCTAATGTTCCTGCTATCTCACTAATGGATTTGTTTTGTTTTTAAAGCCTAACAATTGTCTTTTTCACTTGTATGGAAAGCTCCTTTGACCACATGATGTGGGTTCAAAGCAATAGCTTCCAAAAGCAAATGGCACACTTAGAATCATCTCCAGACTTTTTTCCTGCTTAATTGATGTAGAATTAACAAAGGAATAGCCTACGCCTGTTCATGAAACAACTTTTGAGTCAATTGTCCAATTACGTATGGTCCCTTGAAAAATGGGGAATGTACAGGTGCATCTCAATAAATTAGAATGTCGTGGAAAAGTTCATTTATTTCAGTAATTCAACTCAAATTGTGAAACTCGTGTATTAAATAAATTCAATGCACACAGACTGAAGTAGTTTAAGTCTTTGGTTCTTTTAATTGTGATGATTTTGGCTCACATTTAACAAAAACCCACCAATTCACTATCTCAACAAATTAGAATACTTCATAAGACCAATAAAAAAAAAACATTTTTAGTGAACTGTTGGCCTTCTGGAAAGTATGTTCATTTACTGTATATGTACTCAGTACTTGGTAGGGGCTCCTTTTGCTTTAATTGCTGCCTCAATTCGGCGTGGCATGGAGGTGATCAGTTTGTGGCACTGCTGAGGTGGAATGGAAGCCAAGGTTTCTCTGACAGTGGCCTTCAGCTCATCCGCATTTTTTGGTCTCTTGTTTCTCATTTTCCTCTTGACAATACCCCATAGATTCTCTATTGGCGCTTTTCCACTGCATGGTACGGCGCGGTACGGTTCAGTACGGCTCACTTTTGGGGGGTTTTCCACTGGGAACAGTACCTGGTACCTGGTACTTTTTTTAGTACCACTTCGGCCGAGGTTCCAAGCGAACCGTACCGTTATCAAAACATGACGTGTAAACTCTGCTGATCACTGATTGGCCGGAGAAAATAGTCACTGCCTGCGTCACTGAACTTGCGCCACGAGACACAACAGACCTGCTAGATTTAAATCAGCAGCCAGCGAAGGATTGAACACAAAAGAAAGGTGCGCTCATTCAAAACAGTTGACAACCAAAAAATGGCTGTTTCGTTGTCTGTTGGGGAAGTACAGACTGTCCTCTTGTTGATAGCCGACGAGCGGATCCAGCGAGAGTTTGATGGAGCAACGCGGAATTAAAATGTTTTTCAGGAGTCACGGCAGTAGAGGCGGCGCAACTATAACGACACGTGAATAATCCCGCCCACTTTAAAGCGGTACTAAACTGCAGTGGAAACGCAAACCGAGCCGAACTGAGCCGTGCGGTGCCGTTCTGAACCGTGCTGAGCCGAGTCGTACCACGCAGTGGAAAAGCGCCATATGGGGTTCAGGTCTGGTGAGTTTGCTGGCCAGTCAAGCACACCAACACCATGGTCATTTAACCAACTTTTGGTGCTTTTGGAAGTGTGGGCAGGTGCCAAATCCTGCTTGAAAATGAAATCAGCATCTTTAAAAAGCTGGTCAGCAGAAGGAAGCATGAAGTGCTCCAAAATTTCTTGGTAAACGAGTGCAGTGACAAAAAACACAATGGACCAACACCAGAAGATGACATTTCACCCCAAATCATCACAGACTGTGGAAACTTAACACTGGACTTCAAGCAACTTGGGCTATGAGCTTCTCCACCCTTCCTCCAGACTCTAGGACCTTGGTTTCCAAATGAAATACAAAACTTGCTCTCATCTGAAAAGAGGACTTTGGACCACTGGGCAACAGTCCAGTTCTTCTCCTTAGCCCAGGTAAGACGTTGTCTGTGGTTCAGGAGTGGCTTAACAAGAGGAATACGACAACTGTAGCCAAATTCCTTGACACGTCTGTGTGTGGTGGCTCTTGATGCCTTGACCCCAGCCTCAGTCCATTCCTTGTGAAGTTCACCCAAATTCTTGAATCGATTTTGCTTGACAATCCTCATAAGGCTACGCTTCTCTCGGTTGGTTGTGCATCTTTTTCTTCCACACTTTTTCCTTCCACTCAACTTTCTGTTAACATGCTTGGATACAGCACTCTGTGAACAGCCAGCTTCTTTGGCAATGAATGTTTGTGGCTTACCCTCCTTGTGAAGGGTGTCAATGATTGTCTTCTGGACAACTGTCAGATCAGCAGTCTTCCCCATGATTGTGTAGCCTAGTGAACCAAACTGAGAGACCATTTTGAAGGCTCAGGAAACCTTTGCAGGTGTTTTGATTTGATTAGCTGATTGGCATGTCACCATATTCTAATTTGTTGAGATTGGGTTTTTGTTAAATGTGAGCCAAAATCATCACAATTAAAATAACCAAAGACTTAAACTACTTCAGTCTGTGTGCATTGCATTTATTTAATACACGAGTTTCACAATTTGAGTTGAATTACTGAAATAAATTAACTTTTCCACGACATTCTAATTTGTTGAGATGCACCTGTACATATTAAAGAGCTGTAATTTCTTAATCTTCCAATTTTGATGAGAATATCCTCAAATTAAAGCTCAGAGTGTGGACTTTAAGCCCATACTCATTTTATAACTGTAGCTTGAATATGTTTTGGTCAGCAGCTAAAATAATAAAAAGTGTGCATGTGTCCAAATACACACAGACCTTGACTGTATGTATGTACAGAGGCTCAAATCTAAGCTTGTGTAGTCATGTTTAAAGCTTTATCTATTAATTCTGAAGCTCATTTATATCACATATTATCTGTCTGTGTGTGTGTGTGTGTGTGTATGTATGTATATATATATATATATATATATATATATATAAAATACTAATTTAAAATAATAACTTTTTTATTTTTATTAAAACGGCTTGTGTAATGAATTACAGGCATAATAATTATAAATGTTTTACTATGTGGTGCCCTTTAATTTGGAGCAAGAGAAACTGAGGGAGTGACTTACTGAGTGTTAGAGATATGTCACGTTGCTTGAAGCTGATTGGTCAAATTTTGGTTTGAGATCTTTAAATCAGAACATAACCTGCCTTAGAGCAGGTTAGCCATGGAGCTTAAGTTACTATGGCAATAAACACTGCTAAAAGCCAAACCACTTTTATGGTGCCTAAAAATTGTCACAAACTAAACTGAAACTTAACTGGCTAGCAAGCTAAAGCGGCTTTATAGTTTAAACTCCAGTTCTCCTGGGTTAAGCTGTGTTTAATAAATGGTATTACAAGAGGATTCTAGCATTCATGTTGTTGGCTTTGATGCTTTAATGCATTCATGTTGTTGGCTTTGATGCTTTAATGCATTCATGTTGGTTTTGGTGTCTGTTGCCTTGTGCCATTAAATTGAGGTCAACTTGTATTTGTATTTTTTCACCGTAGGTCTGAAGACACCGAAAGATGAGAGTCAAGAACTGAATGAAATTGAAGAGAAAAATCACTACATGAATCATGATTTCATTATTGGAGAAAAATCCAGACAGACAGAAAAGATTTCATCACAAAAAAGTTCTCTGAATACAAAATCTAACAAATGTTTCACCTGCCGTCAGTGTGGAAAGATTTTCAATCAAAAACAAAACCTCAATGTCCACATGAGAGTTCACACTGGAGAGAAACCTTTCAGCTGCCAACAGTGTGGAAAAACTTTCACTCAAATAGGAAACCTTAAAGTCCACATGAATATTCACACAGGAGAGAATGCTTTCACCTGCCAACAGTGTGGGAAAAGTTTCACTCAAAAAGGAGCTCTTAAAAGGCACATGAGAATTCACACTGGAGAGAAGCCTTACATGTGTCAACAGTGTGAAAAGAGCTTCACAACAGAACTAAACCTTAGATATCACATGAACATTCACACTGGAGAGAAGCCGTTCACGTGTGATCAGTGTGGAAAGAAATTCACACGTAAAGTAACCCTTACTTGCCATATGGGTATTCACTCAAAAGATAGCCATTTTAAATGTCATGAGTGTGGAAAGAGTTTCAGTCATAAAGTAAACCTTAAGAATCACTTGAAACTTCACACGGGAGAGAAGCCTTACACGTGCGTTCAGTGCCGAATGACATTCAGATATAAAGCAGCCCTTAATGCCCACATGACAACTCACACTGGAGAGAGTCCTTACACCTGCAAACTGTGTGGGAAGAACTTCACACGAGAACTAAACCTTAAGCATCACATGAACATTCACACTGGAGAGAAGCCGTTCACATGTGATCAGTGTGGAAAGAGTTTCATACGTAAAGTAACCCTTAGTCGGCACGTAAGGATTCACTCAAGAAAGAATTGTTTTATATGTGATCAGTGTGGAAAAACTTACACAAGCATGAAACGCCTAAACACGCACGTAGTAATTCACTCTGGAGAGAAAGTTTTCAATTGCCAGCAGTGTGGAAAAAGTTTCAGTCACAAAATAAGCCTTA
The DNA here is from genome assembly GCF_012432095.1 of Onychostoma macrolepis. Taxonomy (NCBI): domain Eukaryota; kingdom Metazoa; phylum Chordata; class Actinopteri; order Cypriniformes; family Cyprinidae; genus Onychostoma; species Onychostoma macrolepis. The sequence goes on along the minus strand of NC_081158.1, from coordinate 14,693,029 downwards.
AGGCTCACATGAGACTTCACACTGGAGAGAAACCTTACACGTGCCCTCAGTGTGGAGAGCGTTTCACTTATAAACCATCCCTTGATTACCACATGAGAGATCACACTGGTGAAAGGCCTTATATATGCAAACAGTGTGGGAAGAGCTTCTCACAAAAAGGAAATCTGAAGACTCACATGATAATTCACACTGGAGAGAAGCCTTTCAAATGCCAGGACTGTGGAAGGTGTTTCAATCGTAAAGTAAGCCTCAAGACTCACATGAGAATTCACACTGGAGAAAAGCCTTACACATGCCCTCAATGTAAAAAGCGTTTCAGATATCAAGGAGACCTCAAACGTCATTTGCAAGCGGGTTGTGGAAAGAAATTGCAGTGTTCTGAGTGTGACAAAAGCTTTAGGAAAAGTAGCAATTTCAAAAATCACGTGTGCATTCGCTCTGGAGAAAGACGATTTAATTGTGGTCATTGTAATAAAAAATTTATTTTGCCATCCCGCCTACAGATACACCTAAAAAGTCACACAGATGTGAGACGCTATTTGTGTTCCTTGTGTGGTAAGAGGTTTAAATGGCTGAGCGGTTTTAAATGGCACCAGAAATTACGGATCTGTCGGAAATTAAGGCTCCGTTCACACCGTAGCTGAATGTGGGCCAAATCTGATGATCTTTACCTCTTTATAGTTTACATTTAGACTTTATTTTCTTTTGTCATGTACACATGAACACCTCTGAACTCCACACATTTGACCATCTCAATTTCTAATATTGAGTGTTTGCAGTAGATGCCCACTAATTTTGCTTGTATTGAGGTGTTACTCCATTTCATATATTGATACCTTGGGATCAAAATATTAGTAATATTAAACTTCTATCTTGCTATGGAATGCCACAATGTCACTGAAAGATTGTAAATAAAAGTATACAAACTGAATGAAATTAAAATTAAACTGCATTATTTGATTGGTCTTTAGTGAGACAATGAACAGGTAAACATCTTTTCAGTCTGAGGGGACATCAGCTGCCCATTTTTCACAAGTTGATATGATTCTTTAGGGTCTTCATGAAATGTCTGTAACACACTTTGGTTGAAATTCCTCAATGGTCATGTAAAAACACAATTTTTACCTTGTCAAAAACAGCTCTGTTCACAGCGATCCTTTTCGGTGATAATAAACTATGATCATATTAAATGATAATAAGCTACAGCTTATCCCACCTCTCTCTTCTGTGGGGCATGTCAACAAAAGAATCGCCTTGGACTCCGTATATGGCTTATAAGGTGGTCTTATTCAAACAGCTAGCTATCTACATAACCAGCTGCAAACTGAAACACAATTTCAGACTAAAAAATTGCTAAAAAATACAGTGAAAATTTCATCCAATGTGCCCTTCGATATGAATACGGTTGGGGCCCATCTTATGACATGAAGCTGGTTCCAGCTTTGGGTTGTGTAACAGCTAAACATTCTAGAAGTCGCACTGCTAATCCTGAGTTTCTTCGTTTTATTAGGCAATCAGGCTGCAGGTAAATGTCATGATTTTTTTTTCGGAGTGTCTATTTACACTAAGTGCATATAGCCCGCCTTGTTGGCAAAGGCTATTTACACTAACTCACGAACGTGTGATTGGGATAATCAACACTGAAAAAAGATGCTCGTTCAACATCAGCTTCAGTGGTGTAGATGGAAAGGCGTGTGCTTTTTGACGCGTTCGACCCGAGTTCGAACCCACCTCTTGCCGAACTTTTTTTTCTCCCTTTTCAAATCTCATATCGCATTGGAAAGGCATTTATTTTCAATAAAAATGAAGGAAATAATCAAAAAGTTGAAAATAAAGTATCGGGTACGGTTAGGGTAGGTGTAGGTGTAGGGAGGGCTTTATTGTCCCAATAAGGTGGCATCCATTTAATAATTTCAATTAAAACTATAATTTACACTCAATACATTATTACTGCTTACTGTTTTATAATGTACTACAGTACTGAGGTGCAGATAATTGCCACTATTTGCAATAAGTAGTATATAAATAGCAGAAAATCTTGCTATTTTAATATAGTGTAAATAGAATCTATAGCTATGTGCACTTAGTGTAAATAGCATATTGTTAAAAAATACTGCTATTTTCACTTAGTGCAAATAGCTGCTGCCTCTTTTTTTTTCTTTTTTCTTTTTCAAATCAGATCTTTTCAGGCAGACTGTTCACACTATTCATTGCAAGTGATATAATCAGATTTGTGTGTCCAGACATAACCAACTTATCTGCATGAGTTTCTTTGGTTTTACCCAAGGCTTAAAAACAGATGCAGGAAAAATGGAGGTGCATCCTCGATCTCCAAATAAGTGCCTTGTCGTGTCACAGTGCAGAACTCCTCCATCACACAAGAAGAACTCAGGGATGGAAGAAACTGCTTTATATAGTGATGTTCTGTGCTGTAGTCACACCTGGCTTCGGCTTCATTTGAATACGGTGTGAATATTTCTGGCATTTCCGTTACCAGTTTTGATGTTATTGTGTGTTGCGTGAAGAGTGATGCAAAAGACAATTTGAAATCTCATTGTGTGCCCAGAATGTGATGCATTTATAAAAATCTGATTATAATCACATTTTAAAATACCTTTGTATGTGGTTTTAATCAATTTGAAGAAAAAAAAAAAAAAATCATGTGCTTGTTTGTTTTTCCTGTCTAGACTTTCAAAAAAAACAACATATGGATAATATCTGGATATGCAAAAAATCATATTTTTGCTGACTGTCTGAATCGTCTGTTAAAGCTTCACAAATTGCAGTAAAGACCAAATTATTCTTCAGACTTGAAGTGAATGCTTGGCATATGCGTGAATGCTTCTGTCATTATCTGAGTTAGAGAGTGATTCATTACCTTGTAAAAACTTCGCACACATTTGAGTAGGATAAACTTTTTATCCGATAAGAAAAAATGCGCATAAACTACGATGGGAACACATTTACCGAATAAATTCCACCATGCACATCAAAGAAAGTCGTGACTTTTATGGGATAACTGTTATGGGATGGGATAACTTGACTAATCTGCGGACCGATCTTGTTGCACAGCATTTGAAATGTTGTTTTGGTTGTTCTGAAATGCCTGAGTAAAGTCTGTCATCAAAGTATTTCAGTATAATTGTCTTACACCGGCGCGTTCCCAAACAGCAGGCATCCACCTCTGAAAGCAATGACCGCATTTATTGTGTTTTGTCTGTTCGCTCTGAGGTGCATTTTCATATATGACTTAGTTCACACTGCAGGTCTTAATGCTCAGATCGGATTTTTTGCTGAAATCCGATTTTTTTTGCGCTGTTGTTCACATTGTCATTTAAATGCGACTGCCATCATTCTCATGTGTGAACCGTATACGACCCTGAAGTGACACGCATGCGCAGAAGGCGGCGTGACGTCAGACGCAGCGCACTGTGTTTGCGGAAATAAAAATGGATGCTGCTCGTGTTAGTGTGTGTTTAGCAATTTTTAAGTTAATGTGCAATCGGAGCCTAAATAACGAAGTGATAAGAAGAATAATATTAAGAAGAAGGAGAGCACGATTTCCTCCAGCGCAGAATTGTGACGTCTGTTGCATTTCAATGACGTAAAAATCGCATGAAATGCGACATGGCCGTTCAGACTGAAGTCGTATTGCAAAACATTGGATATGTATCCGATTTAGGACCACATATGAAAGTGGCCTGGCCTGATTTGAATAAATCGGATTTGTGCTGTTCAGACTGTCATAAGAAAATCAGATATGGGTCACATATGGACAAAAAAGTCGGATTTGGGCCACTTCAGCCTGCAGTGTGAACTAAGCCTATGTGACCCTGGACCACAAAACCAGTCTTAAGTCGCTGGGGTATATTTGTAGCAATAGCCAAAATTACATTGTATGGGTCAAAATTATCCATTTTTGTTTTATGCCAAAAACCATTAGGATATTAAGTAAAGATCATGTTCCATGAAGATATTTTGTAAATTTCCTACCATAAATATATCAAAACTTAATTTTTGATTAGTAATATGCATTGCTAAGAACTTAATTTGGACAACTTTAAGGACAATTTTCTCGATATTTAGATTTTTTTTGCGCCCTCAGATTCCAGATTTTCAAATAGTTGTATCTCGGCCAAATATTGTCCGATCCTTGTGGTCCAGGGTCACATGAATTACATCATATATGAAAATGCATATATTAAGTGGCTTCTCCTACTTTTCTTAGTGATATATATATATATATATATAGTGCCAGTTTATCAGGAAGTGACGATTTTATTCTCTTTGACTCGTTGAAAGGAAACGGTGCTTTATTCGCAAATGTTTTATGCAATATTCCAGTTTTGCGCATAAGTTAAATTCGAATCTTTGGATGGAAACATAGCTAATGTCATTGATTAAGTGCTTTGTACCAACCTTAAATGAGCATTAACATCATCAGGTGGTGATCAAAGGTCAAATATTTTGACAAATGACTAATTTGGTTGAGTGGTCTTTTCTCACTCATAAAGACACTTGCCATAATCTATTGGCATAACAATGTAACCTGCAAGTTGCCAAAAAAAAACATCAATGAAATTTGAGGACTGGAGCTGTTGTATAAATAACATTTTAATTAAAAAAAACAACTGTAATAGAATGTTAGCACATTGTTTGGGGAAGAGCACATCCTCAGCAGGAGATACACCTTCAGACTAGCCTAGTCAAGTTTTGCATCAGTGTCATTTTGTGTACATGTAAGCTGTCTGAAAAATCTGATTAATCTAGAATGTGTTTGTTTCCCAACAATGACTACAATTATTTGAAACAATCATTTGCCTTTATATAATTCTTTTTCAAAAGATTCATGGTATATTATTAATAACCTATTTTTATCAACAGTATATTTTAATAAAATCTTTTAATTATCATGACCTTCGTGACTAATGCTTTGGTAACATGGAGCTGATCCACAGTAAGAAAAAATAAGTTAATTTGAATATATTTTTTGCAGCTGAACTGAATCTTTATTATTATTTAAATTCCTATTTACATTTATTTTTAAGTATTTGTAATTGTTAAATCAGCGTTTTTATATGCTCATGTAATTTTTTTAAATGTATTTTTATCTGTGCTTTTTTAGCTGTAATTTTCACTGACTTAAAAGGTTTGAACGAAGCCCATGTTGGGCTTGATGCGTCTCAGGAACAAAATCACCTGTGAATGGATGCCTTTGTTGTTTACAACAGAGAGGGAGGACGCACGCGTGTGCAGAAGGTGGTATCATCAGCCATTGCAATGCCAGGTTCATTTAAAGTACTTTACTGGCTGCTGTTAAACTGCTGGTAAAGATATTTGGTCTACACATGCATCAGTTCACTCTTGAGTTTGCTATTGTGAATACCTCCTCATACTGTTTGTCTGAGGCAATGGATTACAAGTAATAATGTAAATAACGTTCAGTTTCAGAGCGATTGTTTTGCTTCATAAGGAGCCATCAGTATTTATTTTGTCCTCCGTTTTAGTTTTTTGACTCTCAGAGTGATGGCACCCATTGATTTGGGTAAGTAAATTAACAGCAAATTTTTATTTTTGGGCAAGTTCTTCTTTTTTTTTTTTTTTAAGTTATATTTATGGGCTTTTTTATGCCTTTAATGAACAGGACAAAAGATTGGCATTGTGAAACAATCGTGGCGATTTCTGTGATTGTGGCTCCTAATCGGTGCTCTTATGTCGTACAGTGAGAGAGGTTCTAAGACGGCCGTTGTCAAGGTCTTGCGACCAAAGATAGCCTACGATACAGCATGATCATTGCACACTGTGTTTGCTGGTACGATTCACATTTACTGACCAACCAATAAAAAAGCAACATGAAATCAATGCAACATGGCGCTAAAACATAAAACTGTTTACGTCAAGCTCTTATCCCTTCCTCTTTCGCCGTTTCACTTTTTTTCAGCACACATAAAAAAATACAACTGCTAAAGTTTATCATGCTCTTTTTGTTTACCACTAGCGCATGCTGAAGACGTTTTATTATTTTATAATAGTAATGTGCTTAGGAAGGTACGAGTCATCGTACAGTCTACACACACGTTGTAGCCAAGTTATAGTATTGCTAAAATCGTGCAGTGTGTTTTGGCATTAAGAAAAAATCCAATCAGCACAATAGAGGGTATTCACTGACGTCACTTTCCCGCCGGTGCGCACCCCCTCAGCCGGACTGAGCAGCAATAGAGCCTACAGTACTGCATGACTGAATTTAATAGGGAAGCTGTGAAAACGCAAGTAAAAAAAGATAATCAGTTTAAACTAAAGGTTGTTGGACTTGATATAGTGTTCCTTACAACTTATCAAAGATCCAGTGAATATCATGGATATTGATGTGCAGCCAGTAATTGTGTTTCCTGACATTTATATGTGCCTGATTTCGACACCGGGGACACACATAAAGCAAATTTGCCAGTGAATGCATTTTGTAAATACAAAGTAGGTTGGTCTAAATCCGGGTGACCACTTATATCAGTGTTATATTTATCGTCCAGCCCAAAAACCTGTATAGTTTTTGTCAGTGTTTATTTAAAAACCTCCAGTCATGCAGAATATAAGATGGTAAATGCTTAATTGATGAGTAGTCGACATATATAACAATACAATATCTAGGGTATGATTTTGCTGCAAAATTCAACATTAACATAAAATGATAACTACAAATCCATGTTTCGCTGCCTAGAGTCCATTTGTTTCTTTGAATTGCAGGGATCCATTTGCTTCTCTTTTCTATAGCTTTCAGCAGTCTGTAAAATATACCTCAGATTTCTTGCCAAATCTATTTGTTGTTTTAGATGTGTTTTGTGTGTCCTCGCACAGCTTTCACGCTGAAAACCAATGCTGTCATTCAGTCTTTTTGCCACTCAGTGGGTAGAACTGTAGTCACTCCAGCTGACGGTGACGTCACGTGCATACCCTCTATACTCATGAGGCCAACAGCGTTTTAGCCAGGTATTCACATAACAGCAAGCAATATGCATTCTAGCTGAGACAAAAGGGCAGGGATGTGGATATTGTGTGAAGCACAAAAAATAGGAGTGTGCACCATGCTCATGGATGATGAATTGCATGCTACCACATGAAAAAAATAAGCATTCTTAACTACTTCTGTAAATCTATGAAGTAGACTCTATAAATCTACATTATACTTTGGTTTTTAGGTGTACAGTAGGGTTTACAAACAGTGTGTAACAAATTTCATCATCAGCATAGTATGAGCATATCTACATGCAAAGCCATTTTCTTCTAACCGCATACACTGCACACTCAGCTCATGCTCATGGGGGGGGGGGTTTGCACTTGGACACTAGTTTGTTCACAAAGTGGCCCTGGCAATTGTTTCACATTTGAAACATAGAACAGCTGACAGAACAACAAACAAATTACTGGAGACACAAAAGATGCCTACATTGACAAGTTGTTGTTTAAAGGCGCCCACAATTCTACTCTAAACAAGTAAATTTTTAACAAGACATTTTTATTACTAATAACTTCTGGAGAGAAATAGTGCAGACACTGGACAGAGATTAAACTTTCTAGTGCACCTGTGTTCGCACATGCTATCAAAAGGAGTATACTAGGCATCTGCATCAAAGCTGATGTATACTTTAACTTTTAATGCATTTTTTGTAATGCTGTGCAGTGTTTATTTCGTTAACGAAGATGACGACGAAAAATATTCGTTAACGAACCTTTTTCTGTTACTAAGACGAGATGTTGACGAGCTAAAATTAATATCTGAAATTAAAAACTATGACGAAATTTATGCCGCGTCTTCGTTAACAAGACGAGATGGGACTAGAATGTTATTTGAGGACTACTGGACATTCAAAATACATCTTATAGGCTTAGTTACCTGTCTTGTCTTTCAAAATGTGCGTCCCTGTCATTGGATTACAATCAGATGAGGTGCGTTCGCATATCTAGTCTTGTTATGGCAGCCGCAGTGGATAGATAGGCTACCAAAACTAGAACTAGCGATCTGAAACAATGGCCTCAGCACCTGAAGGGTTAGGGACTGGGTAACCAGACGTTCCGTTTTTCCTGGGAGTCACAATTTGTGGTCGATTAACTTAAAAGTTAGTGAAGGCGGGATAGACAGAATCGCACTGATAGAAGCGCTCTCTCACGCACACACTCCACTTCAGTTCTCAGTGCTCAAATACGAAACAGCAGTCCAAGTGTCTATTGTGTAAAGTATCTCACGTAAATACAGTCGGTTATGGCTTAAGTGAGCATAAACAGGTGGGTGGAAACTGAATGTGTGTCAGTAAGTATTACATGCATCCGTCTTAAATGTGACCTATCTGTGTCATTAGTTAAGTATAATTAAGTATAGTTAAGTAAACCTACTGTATCTGAAAAATGAGTTTAATTTGTATCTCTAACAAAAAAATGAATATTTATTCCAGTTTTTCCAAATTCAATCCTTGATTCAAATTTCTCAAAAGCTTGATTTAAAGAGAGAAGAATTAATGACTATTTTTGTTTGAAGACTACATATAAAATGGCTACCAAAATAAATGTTGGTAACTGCAGTTTGACTAAAAGTAATGACTAAAAGTTTACTTTTCGTCGACAAACTATGAAAGACTCAAATGACTAAAATGTGACTAAGACTATTAAGCATTTACGTCTCAATATAAAGACTAAGGCTAAATCAAAAATGCCTACCAAAATTAACACTGATGCTGTGTTAACTGTTCATTATATAAGCTAAAAACACAAGACAGGAGTGGGACTGCTTTTACACAACTTTGCTTCCAGATGTCACCAGATGATCCCAAACATCCATGTTAAAGTCCAGATAACATATCTTTAACTGTGCATTTTTCAGTTTTTCATTAAGTTTATGTCCTTTTATTTATAGTCTTTCTTATACTGTATATTGTAGCAATTCACAGCAAGACAGAAGTTTAACCAATATTACGATTCAAGTATATGGAATGGAGCGACGCCTCTATAGAATCAAAATTAGAGGGTGTCTTCCGTAACCACTCAATATTCTATATAGCAAAGGAGATGGTGAGGTGTGGCCACAAAAGTTCATAAGTACATGAGAAAAGGAAATAAGAAGTCTCAAGACAAAAATATACAGAGGCAAATGGTCATGAAGCTGGACACTCAGATTTGGCCCGCATTCAGCTGAGGTGAAATTTTCAGTTTCACACAGATCCGTATTTTCTGATGCCATTTTAAATTGCTGAGCCATTTAAACCTCTTACCACACAAGGAACACAAATAACGTCTCACATCTGCATGACTCTTCAAGTGTATCTGTAAGTGTGATGGCAAAAGAAATTTTTTATTACACTGATGACAACGAAATCGCCTCCCTCCGGAGTGAATGTGCAGGTGATTCTTGAAATTGCTATTTTTCCGAAATCCCTTTCCACACTCGGAACACTGTAATTTCTTTTCAGAATGAGTTTGCAAATGACGTTTCAAGTCTCGTTGATATGTAAAACTCTTTTCACACTGAAGACATGTGAAAGGCTTCTCTCCTGTGTGAACTCTTATATGAGTCTTAAGATTCCCTTTAAGTGTAAAACTTTTCCCACACTGAGGGCAGGTGAAAGGCCTCTCTCCAGTGTGAACTCTTATGTGAACCTCAAGATTCGCTTTGTTTGTGCAATTCTTTCCACAGTGATGGCACATGAAAGGTTTCTCTCCAATGTGAGTTGTTACATGACTCTTAAGGTGATTCCTGTCTGTAAAACTCATTCCACACTGATAACATTTAAAACAGTTCTCTCTTGAGTGAATCCTCAAGTGGTAATTAAGGTTTCCTTTGCGTGTGAAACTCTTTCCACACTGACCACATATGAACGGCCTCTCTCCAGTGTGACTTCTCACGTGGGCATTAAGCGTTGCTGTATATGTGAAATTCTTTCCGCACTGAGGGCATGTGTAAGGCTTCTCTCCAGTGTGAAGTCTCATGTGAGTCTTAAGGCTTACTTTATAACTGAAACTCTTCCCACAGTGATGGCATTTGAAAGTTTTTTCTCTGGTGTGAATTTTCATGTGAGTCTTAAGATTTTTATTGAATTGGAATCCCTTTCCACACTGTTGGCATTTAAAAGGCTTCTCTCCAGAGTGAATTATTACATGTCTGTTCAGGTGTTTCATGTCTGGGAAACTCTTTCCACATTCATGACATATAAAACAGTCCTCTCTTGAGTGAATCCTCATGTGGCAATTAAGGGTTACTTTACGTGTGAAACATCTTCCACACTGAACACACATGAACGGCTTCTCTCCAGTGTGAATTCTCATGTGAGTCTTAAGATTTCCTTTTAGCGAGAAGCTCTTCCCACACACTTTGCAGGTGTAAGGATTCCTCCAGCGTGACTTCCCATGTGAGAATCAAGGGATGCTTTGTACGTGAAACTCATTCCGCACTGAGGGCATGTGTAAGGCTTCTCTCCAGTGTGAAGCCTCATGTGAGTCTTGAGGCTTACTTTATGACTGAAATTCTTTCCACAGTGATGACATATTAAACCATTTTCTCCCGAGTGACTTCTTGTGTGGTAATTAAGGGTTACTTTACGGGTGAAACTCTTTCCACACTGATCACAAGTGAACGGCTTCACTCCATTGTGAATGTTCATGTGATACTTAAGGTTTGGTTCTGCTGTGAAGCTCTTTCCACACAGTTTGCAGGTGTAAGGCTTCTCTCCAGTGTGAATTCTCAAGTGACTTTTAAGGTTTCCTTTTTGAGTGAAACACTTTCCACACTGTTGGCAGGTGAAAGGTTTCTCTCCAGTGTGAACTCTCATGTGGACTTCAAGGTTTTGTTTTTGATTGAAACTCTTTCCACACTGACAGCAGGTAAAATAACTGTTAGATTCTGTCTTTTGAACTCTTTTTCGTGAGGACGTCTTTCCAGTCTGATGGGATTTTTCTCCAATTATAAAATCTTGAAGCTTCTCACACTTATCTTTCTCTTCCATTTCATTCAGTTCGTGACTTTCTTCTTTCAGTATGATCAGATCTAAAAATGGAAAAACAAAACAAATAAAAAATATTATGTAAGTTAACACAATTGTAATGTCACAAAATAGACATCAAAACCAACATAACCAGAATTAAAGCATCAAAACAAACATATAGCATCAAAACTTACTGAAAAATGTTACTGAAAGAGGTGTTTCCTGTAATCTCAGAACTTTCAAGAGGATGTCTCTTCTCGCACAAGCATTCGTGCAATGTACTTCACATCATTACAATTAACAATATGTTAACTTTACGTCAAGTGAGAACGCATGAATGTATGACAGTTGGCCAGAAGCAATGTTTTATAGTTTTGAAAGTAAAACGTCATTATTTTTCTCCAAAACCTATTGATCCACTTCAGAAGACACCGATTCATCCACTGGGGTTGTATCGTTTGCCATCGTGGTTGTTGTGGGCTTTTTGAACCATCAGCTTTTTGGGTTGCATTATATAGACTCACAGAGTTGGATTGCTTTACTAAAAATCTTTGTATGTGTTCATTTAAAGAAAGTAAGTCAGGTACCTATGGGATGGCATGTTGAGTAAATAATAAAGAGACTTTTCATTTTTGGATGTAGCTTCCCTTTAAAATACAATGGTTGTCAATACATAAAAATAAGTAATCATTATTAAACTCACAAATTTGCAATATATAAATCTTCATTCACAACTTGATCCGTTATTTTAATAATGACCACTTCAATTTTAATGTTATCAGTAATATTATTTGTTTTTGGTACAAATCTTAGGTTTTGTGTTGATTCTGCAAAGGATGTGTCATTTTTAGCTCAAAAGGTCGAGATGGTAGTGGATTTTCACTTACTTGGGTTGGTGCCACACAAAGTCTATTCTATAATACATAATATTTTGATAACACGGTATTAGTAGGAATAAAATATTGTAGTTTTTCCTAATCTTCTTTTCTCAAAAAAAGTTTAAAAAAAAAGTTCAGCCAGCAGTGCAGAGTGCATGCATTTAGTAACTTAGTTGCTAATTTTTAAATGAAGGTACAAAATAAAAGCTGACATCAGGCTTCCAAAAACAAGTCAGAATACAAAAGCTCTTGCCATCAGTGAATTGAGAAAATGTCAAAAATATTTTTTATCAGCCATTAAACTATAGTCACACCAGCACTGCTTTTCATTAGATAGACTGTTGTATAATTAAGTGATAGAAATGAATGGTTATCATTATTTATTGTCATAAATGTTACACTAAATATTTTCTTTTTATTAGGCTCCTTATTTCATAATTTAATGCATGACACGTTGTAAAAATGAAGGCAAAATTTAAACGTAGGAGCTTCTTGTCGGTGCTCATAGCCTTGTGGGTAGTGCACTGACATACAGCGTCACTGCGCTACGGGCGTCCCAATTTTGTATACCAACTCGAGGACCTTTCCTGATTCCACCCCCCATCTCTCGCCTACTTCACTCCCTGTCAGTTCTGACCTGTCCTATCATAAAAAAGTTGAAAATGCCAAAAATAAATCTTAGGGTGTATTCACACCAGGAAAGTCTGCTAGTTCACTTGCTTTGGTCCGGACCAAATACAATGTTGATTTTTTTTGTTTGGTGCGGTTCGCTTTCACACTGCCCTTTTTGCAAGTGAACCAGAAATTGTAAACACAACTAAGGTCATTCGTTCACTGGACAGAAATTCTCAAGCAGGGAAAAACAGGAAGTGCAAAAACAGGCTAATCATGGAGATCTTTCGTAGTGCAATTTTTATTCTTTTACTGATTTGCTGTTATGAGATAGAAACGCAATATGAAGAGCATCATATGAGACAATGTCATACGATGCTGTAATTACGACTTGCCAAAAATAAAATCTATAGATATGAAATACTTAAAAGCATATGAAAATGTTAGTTTAAACATTTAACCTAGATAAATGTGCGCTATTAGGCGCATATCCAATCGTTTGTGCAGAGAGTGGAAGCTGAAACACGCTTCAGGACATCAGTGGAAACAAATTAAATATGCCGTAATTGTTGCTCATAAAAGGTAAGAATAATAAATTCTGCTTTTCTAAAATAAAGAAAACTAATAGGATGCGCTTGCTGTCCAGGTCTTGAACAGGAGCGCTTCACAAAAATGAACCGAAACTCAGTGAATATTTTCCTTTCAGACATGATGAATATATGTATAGAAAGCTTTAAATTACTACAAAACGAAATAATTCATATCCAAAACAAAAAATGTCATTATAATCCGTAGAGATGCATTTCTTTCTAAAGGCGCGTCCAATGAGGAGATGGCGAGTCAGGATTTTTAACTTCATCTTTGAGAGACTGACTCAGAAAACACTAGTTTATTAATAAATAATTCAAATATCTCCTTACTATTTCCCCAGACACATTCATTGTAACTTTTGCTGGGGCTTAGCAGCAAGCTTTAGCCTATTTAGTGCACCATGGTCACGAAAACTCATATTTTACACACGTTTTTAAGCATTGCGGTTTAAAAACAAGTGATTTAAGCTACTGAAATGCAAACAACAGCGCTATATGCGCGAGCTGTGTGTTTCTAGAGCGTGATTTCTGCAATTGGGTCGGATCGAGGCCTGTTCATATTCACACCTTAAACGAACCGTACCAGAGTTCATTTGGAAGCGGACCGAGACCACCTCTTCATCTGGGTCTCGGTGCGGTTTGGTGCGTACCCGAGTGCGATTGCTGTATTCACACCTGCCTAAATGATCCGCACCAAAAGGGGAATCTAACTTGAGTTTGTTTCAATCGAACCAAACAAGACAGGTGTGAATACACCCTTAAAAAATAGTAGTAGGAGGAGCTTCTCAGGTGCAGTTTCTCATTACTATCAGGTTAGTCCTGTGATCTCAACACGTCTTCACACGAGGCAACCTGATCTATCAGGGCTTGAATTTCGGCGCGGGATTGCGGGGATCGCGCATAATTTAAACCATTCCCGCAAGTTTAACTTCTATAATGCGAGAAATTCCCACACAAATATATTTGCTTCATCTCAGATTATATTATGAAATACATCTACAGACGTGAAAAAAATAACTGGTTCACAGCCTGTCTTTTTTTTTTTTTTTTAAACAGCGCTGCACCGGCCTTCTCTGTCGTTTAGTCCTGTAGAGCATCGGCGTGTTCTCCGTGGCCCGCGTCGCACTGATTCACACAAGGCTATGTAACGTGCTCTAATATCCTGAGTCATAATGAGCTGCTTGTGAAGATAGTATCGGCTTCCAAATTATATTATTTTCAAACATTAAATGCTGTTTTGCTCTTTATAGTGTGTGAGTGGATAGAGCGCGCCTGCCGACTCAATACAGCAGCAGCGAAGCGCGAGTAAATCATCATCTCCTTATCTTAAAATGCGCATTTTAATCGAAAGCTAACGTGAATGAACATAAGATAAAATAGACTCTTGTTCACTCATCGTCATCATCTCTCACGTAACGACCCATGTTTCAACCTCTAGAAGACGCCAACAGCTTGGTATGCATAATATTTGTCCTTGTGTTATTTAATTTATGTCGGAATAAAGATCATTCACTGAAATTGTTTTTAATTTTTGGAGAGCTTTTTTTCTTAAATAAAAACAAATATAACACTGATTAGATTATTTCACAATGCTTAAACGTTAGGGGAAAAAAATGATGTGTCTATAGAAAGTCAAGAAAGAGATTTCTTTTTCATTCAGAAGGCACAAAAATGAAAGCAACTCAAAATATGAAGCATTAAGTGATATTAAATTTATCCAAAAAATTCCAAATTAATTCAGTTCAAGTGAAGGTTTTTGATTGTTTGAACACGTGACTGCGTGTTTCTGCTTGTTTTCTACTGTTATGCGCAGCATATTTCCCGCGCATCCGTACAATACACACACACGATGAATTAAACGGTTCGGTGAGCGCTTTTTAAATATGGACCGATGGCTGAAGCGAAAGACAAGTTCTGATGATCCAGATCACGGTCCAAAGAAAAAAGTGTCTGACCCCAAAAAGCTGACAAGCAGCCAAACTGAAGATCCACAGAAAAATGAGGTGAAGCAGTCAAAGGATAAATTTCAAACGAACTGGCTAAAAATTTACCCTTGGCTAGAAATAAATGATGGAATAATGAGCTGCTCAGATTGTAAGATGTACAGCAGTACACAATTTACCAGCCAATGCTACAAAACATCTACATTAATTAGACATGCCAGTGGAACGGGCCATACAGCAGCTTTAAAGAGAAAGAAAGAAGCAGAAACATCCAAAAATGCTATGGCTAATGCTATCCAAACTGCACAGCTGCAGGGAGAAGAGGAGTTGAAGGGATTGCTTAAAACTGCTTACTTTCTTGCAGAAAATGAACTGGCCAATTCAAAATTTCATAATCTTGTGAAATTTATGAAGGAGATGGAGTGTCCTTCTTTCAAACATCTGAAGACAGACTCAAGCTATGGAAGCTATCTTAATGACAAAGCATTGTCAGAAATGCACCAGGCTATTGCAAGTACACTTTGTGATGACATTGACAAGGGTGTCCTAAAAAGTCCAGTGTTTTCTTTAATTCTGGATGAGTCCACTGACATAAGCAACAGCAAACGACTGATTACATATGTAAGGTACATCGAAAACAACAAAATTCAAACAAAGTTGTTTAGAAACTCTGAAATTATGGATGGAAAAGCAGACACCATTGTTGAGGATGTGAAGCGACTGCTAACAGAGAAGAATTTAGATGGAAGAAAACTTGTAGCAGTCTGTACAGATGGTGCTGCTGTTATGACAGGATGCCGTAAAGGAGTTGTTCAAAAACTCAGAGAGGACTACAATTCTGAATTGGTAGGAGTGCACTGTACAGCTCACCGTCTTTCTCTCTGTGCAAGTGATGCAGCCAGATCAGTTGAACAGGTGAAGAAGTTTCAGCAAAATTTAAAAGCAATTTTTGTGTTTTTCAGCAGCTCTGCTGTCAGAAGCAATAAACTTCATGAACTGCAAAGACAACTAGATGAGCAACAACTCAAGTTTACCCAACCTCACACAGTGAGATGGCTATCAGTTCACAGTGCAGTGTCAGTGGTGTGTAGATCCCTGAAAGCCCTAAGAGATGTACTGGAACACATGGCTGCCTCGAACAGTCAGGACTCAGAAAAAGCCAAAGGGTTATTGATTGCTGTTCGGCAGTTCAACTTTGTGGCCCTGTGTCACATGATGAAGGATGTGCTTACACATATAGTCCTTCTTTCCAAGCATTTTCAAAGGGAAGATTTGGACTTCTCCACAGTCCAACCAATGATCCAGGGTACCAAAGAAGCATCGAGACAATTAATAACCCATCCTGGTCCTGCAGAACAAGAATTCTTCAGCTGTCTTGAGGGAAACAAATTTAAAGGAGACAAACTTTTTGAATGCCATACTCAAAAGCCAGCTTTTGATAGCATGAAGAGCAGGTATGTGGGATCCTTGATTGATGAGATTGACAGAAGATTCCCTGCTGACACAATAAATCTTCTTTCATGGTTCACAATTTTGGAGCCAAAGAAGGCCATCGCTGCTAAACAATCTTCAGAGAATTTCAGTCTCTACGGTGTAGAGAAATTAGACAACCTGCTGAAACACTTTTCATCGAATGTGAAAGTGTCAGAAGCTCCCCAGGAGTTCACAATGCTGAAGCAAGTCATGGTCTCCTGTGATTCATATACTTCACTGTCTTTTCAGCAGTTTGCAGAGACTGTGTTAAGTGAACATAGTCATGTTTTCACTGAAATGGAGAAGCTCATTCAGACAGCCATGGTCATACCAGTTGCAAGTGTGTCATGTGAACGTGGATTCAGCACACAAAACCGGATCAAAACTAAATTCAGAAATTCATTGAACAATACAAGTCTCACAAATCTTATGGTCATTTCAGAGCTTGGACCTTCTCATGAACAGTTTGACTTCAACAGAGCCATCATCAAATGGAAAGAGATGAAGAGGAGGAGACAGAGGAAAGAAGTCACAATGTCACAAGCAATGGAAAAAAGTGACTAAAATTTAACTGAAACATGAAAGACACTGAAACTGAGATACATTAATATATAGTTTAAACAGTTCTTAACGTTAATTTGAAGGATAGCATGACGTATTTTGTATGAAGTTTTGAAAAAGCAAAGAACTGAACTGATCTGAAACCCATGAAATACACTGAAATTGAGAGACCTTAATATATAGTTCTTAATGTCAGTTTGAAGGAGAGCATGGTGTATTTTGTATAAAGTTTTTTAAAAACAAACAAAGAAATTGAACTGAAACTGGAATATACAAATACAGTGATTCTTAATATATAGTTTTAATACAGTTCTTAATGTCAATTTGAAAGAGAGCATGTTTTGTTATAATTCTTTGAAAACCAACATACATTAAAAACTGTAGACATAAATAAATGAAGATGATTAATTTAGCCCGATGTGTCAATTTATTCTCCCCATGTGACCCATGTAAGGGGGGAGTTCCCCAGTTTAAAATCCGAAACTCAGGCCCTGTCTATGTCAAACAAAATCACTTTAATCAGGCAACTCAAAGTATTTTTCAAAAATATCATTTATTTCTGAAAAGTGGAACATTTCAATAAGGAAAAAATGAACGGAGTTCACTTTTAAGAATAAAAACCAACCTGCTTGTTCCTCAGCATCTTCTTGTTTCACTCTGAAGTCCTCTTCGATCCTCATGTCTTCACTTTCCTCTTTAATAAACGCCATCTTTATAATAGTACGTCAACTGGATTTTCTGTGTTTGGACACAAACTGCGTGTTTAAGATGACATTGCTTAACAGGAAGAATAAAAACCAAACTAAATCTCTGGATGCTTCTCAATCAGCTCCCTAGTTCAGCAGTCAGCGCGCTGGCCAGGGAGGTCAGTCAGAGTGACAGTTAATAGTCTTAAATGGTCTGATTAGCCAAGCCCTTCCAAAAAAACTAGCCCATCAAATTATTAGACTAATTATACAGACACTTCATATTTAGTTAACTGGTAGTTAATGATTTGTAGATAAATTTATAAGATTACAACTTCATGAAAACATTTGCAATTTGTTAAAAGTTGTCAGTACACATTGTAAAAGTTGAATTTGCTCAATTTTGAGCAGCAGTTGATGGTAGTGTGCTATGTTTTGCAAATCGCTTAAAAAAAGAAAAAGTGAATCATTTTCTAAGCAATTCATTGAATTGACTGTTTCAAAAAGTTCCGGTGTTATGGTTAACCTGGGGGCTGTTTCATAAAACCAAAAATTTGGTTTAAAATAAATCAGACTAAATTAAATAAACCTGGCTTATTTGGTAAACTTGTTTTATGAGTACAGCCCCCTGGTGTCCATGTTCAGTTGTTTCTTCTGCTTCAGATAATAATTTTCTTATCTCATAAACACATTAAACTTTTAATTTTTTTAAACTTTTAAATGATTTTGGTATTATTGTGGTTTTCCTCTGCATATTATTTTTAACATCAGTTTTCCACAATATTTCTTGAATGCAGACAATCAAAAAAAATTGTTTTTGTCTTCTGGGAAACGTGTAAGTATTAGCTTCCGAAGGGCAGTGCTAAATGAAAAAAAAAAAATACCTTTGCACCCCCTGCTCTTAATGCATTGTTTCGTTCTTGAACATCAGTAAATCTTTTCACCTTTTGTAATAGTTGTGTTTGAGTCCCTCAAGTTGTCCTTAGTGTGAAAAGATGGATCTCAAAATCATAGTCATTGTTGAAAAGGTGTTAAATATGCATGAGATGCTGGAAAACCTGAGAACGTGAACAGTGGACAGTTTAACTGTTTAGGACTCTTGAACAACTATCACAAAACATGAAAACAATTGTGGATCAAGTTAAGATTCAACATATCCAAATCTGTATGTAAAGTTTTGAATGGGGCAATTTTTTATAAATTCAGTTATTTGTGTGTAAACATCTGTTATGTGAAATAGCGTATTCAGGACAGTACTCCCAGGTGGGGAAAAAAGTACACTTCCATAATGTACTTAAAGTGCTCTATTTTCGCGCACTAATATACTAAAAATGAGTCTTTAGTACTTCTTAAGATCATACAAGTGTACTCAACTGTACTATTTTGGAATTCCATGAATATGAATTAGAATGTTAAAATATCTCTGTATTTTAAAAAAAAATTTATGAAAATGGTTCAAGTGTACTACAAGTGGTAACTAAATATACATGTTTTAAATACAGAGATAGTATGTTAAAAGTGCATTTTAGTTCATATTCATGGTGTCCCAAAATAGCACAGTTGAGTACACTTAGATGATCTCAAGAAGTACTAAAGAATCATTTTTAGTATATTAAGTACAAAATTAGTGCACGAAAATAGAGCACATTAAGCACATTATGGAAGTGCACTTGTTTTTCACCCGGGCTAAATAAAAATAACGACTTTTTTTTGATCCCTCTTTTGTTAAAATTAAAACATTTTTGCATATTCCGCAAGGACTATTAAACTTATGAGAAGAACTGTAGCTTAAGATGCTTTTGCAGAGTGTCAGAGTTAGAGAATCACCAATTGCTGTTTACATTAATTGCCCATTACCGTTTACATTCATGTTTAAATGAAGAAAATAATCATTCAAATTCAAAGTAATCACTTTGGTAATCTAAAAAAAAAAAAACTTTTTGGATGTAACTGTAATTTGATTACCACCTATTTAAAATGTAGGCTACCTATAATTAAATAGTTACGTAATTTAAATTTCAAAATATGAGTAACTAAATTACATGTATTCTGTACACTGACTCATATTAACAAGCATGCTTGTATTAGCAAGTGAACATGAACCACATTTGATTACATTTTATGAAACTTAAATGATATTTTCTCATCAAAATGCTTGTCCCCCAAATATAATGTCACATACTAGCCTACTTCATAAATGATAAATGATGCGGTTTGCTAAATTAAAGCACGTGGAAGAAAAAAAAAACAGTTTAATGTTAATATTGTTAGTAATTTTAAGGAAATAGGAATAATATCGTATGACACGTTATCTTGCCGTTACACAGCCACGCAATAATAAAATATCCAGTTAAATGAGTTATGCAGCTTCTTATATTAATAAATAAGCGGCCGATCTTTAAGTCTGCATAAAATTTACAGCTGAACACGGACACTAGTTAAATAGTTAAAAACGTTTCTCCCATTACTACTTGCCAGTGGCCGAATTTGTTTTAAAACAAACTGATTCATGATACAGGGAGCCAAATGAGACGCACCTTTTGTGTGTGAGGATGCGTTTTACTCACAAACAATGCGCCGTTCATAAAGGTTAAGTAAAAATATTGTTACTTTCAACAATAAAAATCATGTTACACCGCACGTAAAACGTATACGACTGACTGAACGGTTTGTATCATTTTAAACACCTTGCATGCGTTAAAACACAAACCTTGTTTCAGCAGAACGCGGGACCGCGGTGCAGCCTTATGACGTCATTTCGCCTGTCCAAAATAAAAGTTCTGTTCACGCGCCACGGTCAAAAAAAAGTGAATAGAAATACGCATACAACATATAATAAGTAAAATAGATGTCAGAGAAATTCAGAGTTTGTTTATTGGTGAAATGCCTGTTTAAACATGTTGTCCAGTGATTTTTTTTTCCAGTTTAGTTTGATGTATTTCTACTAGATCCATAGTAAAAAAAATGTTCAAAAAAAAAAAAAAGAGAGAGAGACTATTTTAAAAACAAAAATGCAACAGTGGTAATGTGTTCAAATATGTTATTAATATACAATTCATGCAAAGTTTGGAAAATGCTTGATGATATCCGCAATAAGGTTGGAAATATGCTTTTTTTTTTTTTTTTTTTAATGTCCAGTGTGACGTATATATAATTATTTATGAATAATTATATATTTGTTTTTATTATTATATATTTATATTTTATATAAATATATTTTATCCATTGCGGAAATGAGTGGTGCCCCGCAACAGCGGTTGTGTCTGGTGTAGACACAGTGAAAGATTCACTTATAATGTTAGTAAAGTTCTTTGCACATGAAATTGTCATATATTTTTGTTGTTATGTTGTCAGTAAACACCCAGTTTTGATTCGCTAATTGCATAGGCAAAAAGTATTACAATGTGGAGGAATTAAGGAGGAAAATGGGACATATTGGCAGCTTTGTTTCAAGAAATGTTATTTTGCTGTAAAGAGCCATTTTTGAGGTTTAAAACGTACCGAATGTTTTTATGGTACAGTGACTTATATGTTGAAAGATCAATTTAATTTAGTTTCCTCATCTTATTACTTCTTCAGTTATGAAATTTTATAAACCCCCTTTGTAACAGGAGGACACTTTACAAGGCAGTGTAAGAGCTGCCTGAATGGCTTCCAAAGGTTTACAAGGACTTCTCATCAGAACATTGCACCACAAGGGCAATAAACCCAGACATCCCACTAGTTGATTCTAATTTTGGAAAAATCCAAGAAGGCAGTCCCAACTCCGTCTAACATCCAGTGCCAGTGAGCTGGACAGTAATTTTTCTTGAGCTGTAGCCAGCTGCCAATTTGTACCAGCTGCCAGTCACCAACAGCAACTACATCTTCAGTCACCGGAGCCTACGTTGGACATGGCTAGGAAAACAGAGGATGCCACAAGGGAACAGGGTGACTCTTTGGAGTGGTACGGAGATAGAAAGCTATCACCTCTTTGCGTTTCAGGGAGGTGTGTCGTCTTCATGGCCACAGCTCTTCAGAACACCTTGCTAAATAATTCACAGAGGAACAGCACAAACAGCAGCAAAGAAAAGAAACCTAGCACTGGAGCCTGTGACCAATTCCAGAATACTGCAGAACAAAAAACACTAATTTCTGGCCTTTTGAGTTTGTCATCTACCCTGATGCCCCTGGTTAGGGTCATCACCTAATGGTGTTGTGTTTGACCCAACTGAAAGACCGCCCTCTGGCCAGCTTAAAATAAAATGCAAAAAGCTATGTTGATTGTAGCTATCTAAAACTGCACAGCGGCACTATGCAGCAATAACTGGCAGGTCCAAGGCCAGCTCTTGATTACAGGAATGGAGTGGAGTGACTTAATTGTTTTTGCCGAAGACAACATGGTAATTCGGATGTGGTGGAATATTCAATGAAGTAGTCAGAGTCATAAGAGAAATAGACTTAGAGGGCCATAAACTTTAAACATGTTAGAGGGGATAATGATTGCTGCTGTCAATGCTATTCTTTATTAGGCTATGCTTTTTTTTTTTTTAAAACAACTACATCACCATGTCTTGTCCTTAAAGTAGTGCCTATTTATACATTTGAAGCATATTGTATGTATTATAAACAGTGAAATAAGCATGCATTTGACCAAAATTCAGAATCGTAACAAGCTGAATATCTAGCACAGTGAATGTTTATGGTTATCAACCAATGTAATATTACATTTTATTCTTTCAGACAACAAATCATTTGAATGCAACAAGCTCGTAATCACGACTTCATAAGTAGGAAATAGGAAGTTTCCGATAGAATGAGAAGAGAGCAGAGAAGCACTCTCGCTCAGCACAGTGGAGTGCATCGTTTTGTTAACTTTATGATTTATTATTTTGAGTCTTTGGGACGTGGTGACACACGACCCTCTCACAATATATTGCTTAACAGATCTATCACTTTTGCCACTCAGAAATGTTCACGCAATCCTGCTGCACACATCAGAGGTTCTGCGCTCTGATGTGTGCAGCTCACACTACATGTGTACCGCGCCTGAGCCCAACTGAACCGCGCTCTGGACCACCTCGTCCAACCGAGCCAGGGATGGCTAAACAAACTGGGCATGGTTCAAAACGCCTAGTGTGAGTACACCCTAAGAATCCATAGATTTATGATTTACTCTTTACTCATTTACGAGGGCAGGGCATTTTGAAATATACATAGATCCATTAAACAAGTAAATTATCATTTTATTTCAGGGATGTTAAACCCTGCTCCTGGAAAGCTACTGTCCTGCAGGGCTCAGCTCCAACCCCAATCAAACACACCTGAATCAGCTAATCAAGGTCTTTAGGATTACTTGAATTACTTGTTTGATAAAAGGGATAGTTCACCCAAAAATTTTAATTCTGTCATTAATTACTTACCCTCATGTTGTTCCAAACCCATAAGACCTCCGTTCATCTTCGGAACACAAATTAAGATATTTTTGATGCAATCTGAGAGCTCTCAGACCCTCCATAAACAGCAAGGGTCCTTACATGATCAAGGTCCAGAAACGAAGCAAGGAGATTGGTAAAATAATCCATGTGGGGTTCAACCGTAATTTTACGAAGCTACGAGAATACTTTTTGTGCGCAAAAGAAAAAAAAATCTTTGACTGCTCATGACTTTACCAGTGGTCCATTCTGGTAGTTGACCAGAAATCAAGCAACACAATGCTGCTGCATACTGACAGTGGTATGAGTTTGTCAAACAGTTTGCTTTCATTCACCTCCGGATACACCTCTCAACATGAACCCTCACTCTGGCAATTGACTGTGCCTGCTGGACACGGGCAGGTCATTAAACCTAGCAAGGGACAAGGTAATCCACAAAAAATCCTTT
This sequence comes from Onychostoma macrolepis, assembly GCF_012432095.1. Lineage (NCBI taxonomy): Eukaryota > Metazoa > Chordata > Actinopteri > Cypriniformes > Cyprinidae > Onychostoma > Onychostoma macrolepis. Next base: position 14,669,460 of record NC_081158.1, on the reverse strand, counting down.
TTCAACCGTAATTGCCATGGGGTGAGGCATTTGACAGTTCCTGTCTGAAAATCTCCTGGTCGCTCATAGAGCCTGCATACAAGCTAGTTACAAAGTTAATGGCACTGTGTGGTACAATGCCAATCACAACCTAGAGTGTATTGTGTGATTTATAGTTGGAATACACCTCACTCTGAAGAACAAGAGTCAGGGAATGCTGCAAACTCTGCTGGTAAGGGAGCTCTGACTTCTTGCTTTGGTATCCATTAGTGGATGGAGCCAAATAGATGGATGGTGCCTATCATGATCATTCCTCTTGAATCTAAATGCACACACGTTACGCTGGTGTGTGGCATGAGCATAATTACGCTACAGACACTACATCTGGAACTTTATTTTCTTGTGTGAAAGATATGTTTTTGCATTTGAATCCCCCTTCAGAAAAACATGGAAGGGTATTGTTTTGATGGCACACATAATATGTCTGGTCACCTCGCTGAGGTGCAAGCACATCCTAAAAAAATTGTCCTGGCTTGTTGTTTATGCATTGCTGCAACCATTCTTTAGATCTGGCGCTGCAAGAACTCGTCAGAAAAGCCAAAAACATTTTGGAGTCATTTTTCGGAGAGCAGGATATAACCAACCTACTCTGGCTGTCCCAAACAAGGTTGTGTTTCAGAGCTGAAATAATACTGAGAATAATCCGTGCCTATGGCCCTGTTTTACAAACTCTAGATTCACTTCAGCAGGACCTCAGTGTTCGTGGTGAAATGCAAGCAAAATATCAAGGCTTCTAAAGCAAGTCAGAAAAGGGAGAACATATTTTGACCTTCTGCATCGCGAGGCACTTTTTGGTGCTTGAAAGGCTGCGGCAAAAGCCTTTCAGAGTGTGCAAGCAAGTATTGCTGGAGCACTGGAATGTGTAAAGATGCTAAAAGGGTACATGTCCTGAGATGAATAGTTTGTGGCCAAAACTAAATCATGTACAACTACAAACAATCTTAAAATGCTACAGACGTTTTTAAGATGCAGCAGTTTTTTTTAACATGAAATGAGTTTTACAAGCTTTTACTTTTTCCACCTTATCAGTACATTTTTAAATCACATATTATAAATAGAAAATTCTTGTATATATAGACATACACATATAGGTTATATGTAGATATTACAATTTTAAAGTTTGTTATTAGAATTTTAAAAAGCCAATTCTTGGTGTGCTGTACAAATCAACTGCAAGGCATGTATTGGGTTAGTACAGGAGCTGTATTGTCCAGTTATTAATTTTTTGGTTTGTTTTTTATTAAATTTGTTATGTAACATTTACTGTAAATGGAACTAAACCAAAATGTCTTCTCTTCACATATAGCCAGAAGAATCATCTGACAACAATTCTAGTGAAACTGAGGTACCTACTGTGACGCTGACAATTCAACCTCATTTATATGTATTTCCCTTTCCCTGATCTTTAAAATCGCACATCACATCAGCCTTAATAAATTACACAAAGGTTTGGTCAAAGAAATTGGTCAGAGAATTTTAACATCACTGACAAAGGCTTCTGGAAAATATTTATTCCAGAGACCAAAACTTAATTTACTAAAGTGTATGTTAAAAGTGGGAAAGTTATATATAATGTGTAATTCTAACCTTTTTTTTTTTTTACATTTCCAATAAGGATATACGACAGATTTTAGAGGGATGTGCACATGGGTCTTCCATTCTCTCGTCTTTGGAACAAAACGACAACTTATGTCTTGAAGACAGAAGGAAAATGGTTCGAATTTTGGTGTCCCATTTAATGGAGAAGTTTGGAGAATAGTGAGTGATGTTTTATTCATTGTTCCACTTTACACGAAGTCATTCAGTCATAAGCTGTAAATATAGTTTACTCATAAGTAACCTAATATCTATACAATCCTTTTACTACTCCATCACCAGACCAGACTGAAAAAAAGAGCTAGCTCTGGCCCTGGCCACACAATTCTCATGTCTTAGAGATTCAGAGAGCAGTGGATATGTGAGTATGCCCAGCATTTGTCAGAACTATGGTCACCTTCACATTGCAGTAGAATTTGTGAATAACATGAAGATATATTGAAGTCATTTTTGGGTAAACTATCCCTTTGACAGATTTATGTTGATGTTTTAGGGAGTATGGTATACTCCAGGGCCATCCAGCCACAGGGTTTTTGGAGGAACGACTCCGTAATATCAGAAAGCGCCTCCACAGTCACAATAGGTTGTTTGCAATCACGTGATTCTGATGACGCGCGAAATGCAGCTGGAGGGCAGGAAGTGATTTTTCTCCATAGGAATCAGTAGCAGAAACTCAAAATTCCTGTGTTTTACATTGTTTAAGGATGCTTAAATCGGCCAAACAGAGAAACCACAAGGAGCTTTTATTGTGTAAGAAAATGTGTTGTTTGTAAGGGGGGAAAAGTCAAGAAACTGACTGAAAAACATGAAAAAGTGGCTTGTAAAGCTGCGTCTGCGGTCGGGATAATGCTCGTGTGTGCAAATGGTTAATATAATAAGATATAATAATTAGGGCTGTCAAAAATAGCGCGTTAACGGCGTTAATTCGTTGTTTGTTGTTAATTACGTAAATTTTTTAACGCATTTCACGCATGCGCAGTGTGACAAATTATTCAGGTCAGGAAAGTGGTTGGGAGCTAGAGGCGAGATGGAGCAAGGTGAGCAAAGTGGGCCTATTGACGGATTCAAATATAAAAAGAATGATGATGGTACAGTTAACAAGTACAAGGTTATTTGCAAGATTTGTAACAAGGAGTTTCAATTTCACCGGAGCTGTTCAAGCTTGAGGTACCATGTCAACGCCAAACATGCGTTTGCTGGGCCGTCAGGTTCAGCAAGTGGTTTGCGCCAGACCACGCTGAATGTTCGCAGGCCATTAACAAAATCAGCCTCAGATAATTTGACCAACACAATAGCAAAATGGATTGCAAAGGATTGTAGACCCATTAGCATCGTAGAAGACTCAGGTTTCCTTGATGTTTTGCAAGTGGCGTCTCAAGACTCATACTATAAGCCACCGTCAAGAGCCACAGTTATGACGAAAATCCACGAGCTCTATGAAAACGAAAAAGAAAAAAGGAAAGAGGTCTTGGCTCAAGTAAATCATATCGCCCTGACAGGAGACCATTGGACATCAGTGAGTAACAACAATTACCTCGGAGTAACTGCACATTTCATCAGTGACACGTGGGAACTGAAGTCTTTTGCGCTGACTATATTAAAAACTGAGGAGCGTCATTTTGCGGAGGCTTGTAAAGAACAGTTCCTGTCTGTTGCACGTAAGTGGGACATCGAGGGCAAGACGACAACCATTGGGACTGACAGTGCACGCAACATGGTTGCCGCAATTCGACTTACACGCTATGAACACATGAACTGTGTCGCTCACATGGTGCAGAGAAGTGTCACAGTGAGTCTTGCTGACAGCGGCTTTGTAAATGCTTTGGCCAAGGCTCGCAAAGTTGTCGGTCATTTTAAGCACAGCCCAGCAAATGCTGCGGAGCTTCAAGCACAACAAGTCAGCCTGGGAAAGAAGCAAGAGCCATTGATCCAGGATGTTCCAACACGTTGGAATTCGACGCTGGAAATGGTCAAGCGCGTGAGCAGAAATAAAGAGGCTGTCATCGCAGCCCTGGACAATCAGGAGCACAAACTCGTTTTGCCGATCGCAGCAGAGTGGGATAAACTGCAGAGGCTGGAGACACTTCTAGAGCCATGCAGGTAAATCAGTCTGTAACTTATCAAATAACATTGCTTTGATTATTTTCTGGAATGAATTAAACCAAGTCAAATATCAATAACATGTATGTATGTAAAAAATAATAATGATAATAATAATAATAATATGTTGATAACCACTGTTCTAATAATACACTGTCTCTGTGTGCATGTGTGTGTTTGTGTGCGTAGGTATGTAACTGAGCTCCTGGGTGGAGAGGCCTATGTCTCCTGTTCTGTGGTACTACCTTCCTCAAGATGGAAGCCTGTGATGAGGACCCTGCATATGTGGTGAGATTCAAGACCAAGTTCAAGGAGGACCTAGCATCCCGTCAAGAACAGCTCAACAATGCATGGCTCCAGATTGCTACAGTTTTGGATCCTCGTTTCAAAGACTTGAAATGCCTGCCCAAGACAGACAGGGAAAAGGTGTGGACCACACTTGAAGGGATGCTGCAACAAGAATCACCCAGAAGGTCTTCACAGACACATGATGATGGGCCACCCAGGAAGAAAATCAGCCTTCTGCAAATGGGCTCAGATTCAGAATCAGAAGATGAAGAGGTCCAACCTGCCATACAGAGGTACAGAGCAGAGCCCACCATTAAATTGGAGGACTGCCCCTTGAGGTGGTGGGCATCTCATTCAGGAGCCCATGAGAAGCTGGCCTCACTAGCTCACAAATATCTAGCCACTCCTGCAACCACTGTTCCCTGTGAACGACGTTTCTCAGTTGCAGGTCACATTGTGAACAAGAAAAGGTCAGCTTTACTTTCAGAAAATGTGAACAAGTTAGTTTGCCTCTGCAACTGGCTGAAAGATGATGAAGCTCAGTAGATTTGAAAGGTGATGTTCAAACAAAAAGACCAGTTTCAGTGCAACATGTTATAGTAGTTAGCAACTGGATTTTTGAGCAACTGGATTAAAGAATGGAGGAAAAGGTAAAAGATTGTTCTTTGGTTTGATTTAAAAGTTTTATTGAAAATGTTTTTTTCCACATAAAAATGCAACAGATGACTCAAATTGTGCAAAAATGTGGTAGGCAACTGTTATGATTTGACTACATTTATTGCTTTCTGTTCAATTGAATACTGTAAATTGTACATCCTGGTTAAGAGGAATGCCAAAGAGGAAGCGATGGGACATTACAAAGACAAATATTATGGTGTGTAGTATGTTTCAGCTTGATTTAAACCACCATTATTTGGCTGTGTTAATAAACAGACATAATATGAAAATTATGTATCTGTGTCCTGTTATTTATCTTTTGGTATGCATTTCAGAAAAAAAAATGGTTAGGATTCAGGTGTAATTGCAAATAGTGATTAATCCTGATTAATCCACTGAAAATTCTGATTAATTTGATTAAAATTTTTAATCATTTGACAGCCCTAATAATAATATATTAAAATATTAATAAATATATAAATAGATTGGACTGCCACCTCTCGCGCATTCAGCGTGAGACGGTCAGAATTTACTCTAAACGCCACACGCAGACACGATGTAAATAAGATATCATTTGCAGTTGTAAGAGCTTCATATGACGGAACATCGTGGGATTGCGATAAATTGAAGTGAGTGACAGCTTTTTAGTGATTAACATTATATATGAAAGCGCTATTTGCTCGCTTTCTAGGCTATAATCGATTCAGAATTTAAATAAGTTGTTTTAAGTGCTGCTAATAGGACCAACAGCCACATCCCAGATAGCAAAATACACTCGGGCCAGCTCCGGTTAGATTCTCGCCTGCCGGAGACTTACCCCTTTGCCGCACTCGGGCCGGATGCCTGTGGACTCACACGAGCATTATCCGACTCGCTCCTCCCGACCGCAGACGCAGCTTTACAAGCCACTTTCCCCTGCGTTTTTCAGTCAGTTTCTTGACTTTTCCCCTCTTATGAACAACACATTGTCGTACACAATAAAAGCTCCTTGTGGTTTCTCGGTTTGGCCGATTTAAGCATCCTTAAACAACACAAAACACAGGAATTTTGAGTTTCTGCTACTGATTCCTATGGAGAAAAATCACTTCCTGCCCTCCAGCTGCATTTCACGCGTCATCAGTGACGTCATGTGCAAACAACCTATTCAGCATCAGGACAGCAATCACAGACCACAAATGAGCGCCAAGCTCATAACCCTACAATAGGTCAGTGCTATAGTTACCCACCATTGGGTTATCTGTTGGGTCATTTTTTACCCAACTGTTTTAAGTGAGTATGTTTAACTGTGTCTACTGCATCTACAGAGAGATCATTTTTAGCACTTTGGCATCTCAAAATGTGGCATCTAAATTCTGTTTCTCAGGGAAGGCTTATACATTTGGCCTTGATACTTGCAGGGCCGTCTCAAGCTCTCAGTGTCCCCTCTCAGTGTGCTCGCAATTACATTTAGCGGGGAGGGTTCTCCTCAGTTCGTTCTCGCTCAAGGACAGCTGTGGCTAAATGTTCATGGAGACATTTTAGACAACATAAACATTCACAACAAATGAAAGACAAAGACTTTCACTTTTGGTGTTCAATAGGCACAAGTTTTTGTGTTTATTTTCATTGCTTGTTGCTGTGCAGGTTCTTTCATTATATATGAAAATTTAAACAACAACTCAACTGCCCTTATATTTAAAGGCTTAAATTACGTCCTAGACCTGTCCGTTGTATTACGATTGTTAGCAGTATCGATAATGTCAAAAATATGATATGCAAAATGTCTCGGTGTGTATTCTGTTTAAACGAGTGTTCTCACCAATACGGTTGTTGTGCATAGACATAATAACACACACACACACAGAGCCCCCCCAACCTAAAACCTATTCCTGCATCCCTGGAAAAACATATATGACTAATCTGTTGGCATACAAGAGAGTTATAGCAAATGGATGGAGATGGAATATGGTACAAAGTACTATAAAAGGTAAAAAGACATTTCAAATACCAGTTTTAGTAGAAAATAATGTAGTTGCTGTATCAGATATACAGTATCTCACAGAAGTGAGTACACCCCTCACATTTTTGTAAATATTTTATTATATCTTTTCATGTGACAACACTGAAGAAATTACATTTTGCTACAATGTAAAGTAGTGAGTGTACAGCTTGTATAACAGTGTAAATTTGCTGTCCCCTCAAAATAACTCGACACACAGCCATTAATGTCTAAACCGCTGGCCACAAAAGTGAGTACACCCCCAAGTGAAAATATCCAAATTGGGCCCAATTAGCCATTTTCTCTCCCCGGTGTCATGTGACTCGTTAGTGTTACAAGGTCTCAGGTGTGAATGGGGAGCAGGTGTGTTAAATTTGGTGTTATTGCTCTCACTCTCTCATACTGGTCACTGGAAGTTCAACATGGCACCTCATGGCAAAGAATTCTCTGAGGATCTGAAAAAAAGAATTATTGCTCTACATAAAGATGGCATAGGCTATAAGAAGATTGCCAAGACCCTGAAACTGAGCTGCAGCACGGTGGCCAAGACCATTCAGCGGTTTAACAGGACAGGTTCCACTCAGAACAGGCCTCGCCATGGTCGACCAAAGAAGTTGAGTGCACATGCTCAGCGTCATATCCAGAGGTTGTGTTTGGGAAATAGACGGTTGAAGGGGTGGGGGGTCAGCCTGTCAGTGCTCACACCATACTGCATCAAATTGGTCTGCATGGCTGTCGTCCCAGAAGGTAGCCTCTTCTAAAGATGATGCACAAGAAAGCTGCAAACAGTTTGCTGAAGACAAGCAGACTAAGGACATGGATTACTGGAACCATGTACTGTGGTCTGATGAGAGCAAGATAAACTTATTTGGTTCAGATGGTGTCAAGCGTGTGTGGCGGCAACCAGGTGAAGAGTACAAAGACAAGTGTGTCTTGCCTACAGTCAAGCATAGTGGTGGGAATGTCATGGTCTGGGGCTGCATGAGTGCTGCCGGCACTGGGAGCTACAGTTCATTGAGGGAACCATGAATGCCAACATGTACTGTGACATACTGAAGCAGAGCATGATCCCCTCCCTTCGGAGACTGAGCTGCAGGGCAGTATTCCAACATGATAACGACCCCAAAACCTTGCTAAAGAAGCTGAGGGTAAAGGTGATGGACTGGCCAAGCATGTCTCCAGACCTTACCCCTACTGAGCATCTGTGGGGCATCCTCAAACGGAAGGTGGAGGAGCGCAAAGTCTCTAACATCCACCAGCTCCGTGATGTCGTCATCGAGGACTCCAGTGGCAACCTGTGAAGCTCTGGTGAACTCCATGCCCAAGAGGGTTATGGCAGAGCTGGAAAATAATGGTGGCCACACAAAATATTGACACTTTGGGCCCAATTTGGACATTTTCACTTAGGGGTGTACTCACTTTTGTGGCCAGCGGTTTAGACATTAATAACTGTGTGTTGAGTTATTTTGAGGGGACAGCAAATTTACACTGTTATACAAGCTGTACACTCACTACTTTACATTGTAGCAAAGTGTCATTTCTTCAGTGTTGTCACATGAAAAGATATAATAAAATATTTACAAAAATGTGAGGGGTGTACTCACTTCTGTGAGATACTGTAAATAAAGTAAATCTATTAGGAAAAGTATTAGAAAGCTCTTATAAAACAGAATTAGGAGAAGAATTTGAGCAAAGTAAGAAAAAATGCTGATATTATGAAGAAGAACTACAAGTTTCATTACAAAGCTGTGCTAATGCTGTACCTGGACAGAATAGTCTAAGTTATACAATGTTTAAACATTTATCAGATAAATCATTAAATTTGACATGGAAAAAGGCAGTAGGAATACCAACTGTAAAGCAAGGGAAAGATCCAAATATACCTGGAAGTTGTTGTCCAGTAGTGTTGACTTTGTAAATTAATGAGTAAAAATGATAAAGAAAAGGAAATATTGTAAATATCAATGTGGGTTCAGGAGTGGAAGATCGACATTGTATGCTTTAGTAAAAATAATATAAAATGATAATGACATAAAAAAAACAAATAGTATTGAAAGGAAATTCTATGGTATAGAGAGAAGGCTTGTTAAAGGGTAACTCCACCCCAAAATGAAAATTTTGTCATTAATGTTGTTCTAAACCCGTAAAAGCTTCGTTTGTCTTCGGAACACAATTGAATATATTTTGGATGAAAACCGGGAGGCTTGTGACTGTCCCATTGACTGCCAAGTAAATAACACTGTCGAGGCCCAGAAAAGTATGAAAAATATCGTCAAAATAGTCCATCTGCCATCAGTGGTTCAATCTGAACCTTATGAAGCGACGAGAATACTTTTTGTATGCAAAGAAAGTAAAAATAACGACTTTATTCAACAATTTGTCTTCTCTGCGTCACCGTAGCGCCATTTTGGAGAGTATGCGCTAGACGCAAACTGCGTACGCTCTTGTGTTCAAAAAACGAGGTGCCTGCTCTCAGATAAATGAGGCCT